>NC_080733.1:0-207230 GCF_019097595.1 Hemibagrus wyckioides | reverse complement strand
CCTGTTCACAACAACATCATGGTTTGATCCCTACTAAGGTGAATTCTTGTTTGACCCCATTACATGATGACTGACCAGCAACTTTCTTCCTTTTGTGTGACTGAATGAAGTTATAGACTGAAATAATAACAGTCTACCCTGGATCTTAATGTTTTGTGTTGCTTTCTTGAACATTCATGAACATTTGCACCTTCTGAAATAGTTGTGTACGAGTCTCTCAGTTGACCTAAGTGTGAAAAGATGGACCTAAAAATTATATAGTCACCGCTGAAAAGGGGTCAAAATATGTAGCAAAAATTAAATAACAAAATGTGCAGGACCTGGAGGATTTGTAAGAACAGTGGTCAGTTTTACTGCTCATGACAAACAGGGGACAGATGAAAAACAAAGCAGTAATCATTGGTAAACATAGTAAATTGTAACTATAAAGTGTAATGTGTGTTCATTCCTTCATTTTTATGTTTGTTTATTGCTGCAACAAGCTGTTATAAACTTCGTTAGAAAAACTGACCTAGCTAGTTAGCAGCTTAGCCGCTTTTTGTCTCGACATGGCAGACATGAGTGATTTAAGGGTTTGGTGTTTTAATGTTCTTGTCAGGTCAGGTCTCTATAGTAACACATTCGAATTTATTACGCAACAGAACAGAACCTTAGAACAGAACCTTACGTCAGAGTATCAACGCGTCAGTATTAGCTTCATATGCAAGCATTTTCATTTTCATGTTCAAGAGACAGAACTGTAATGAACTCCCAACACCATAAAAAAATGTCAAAAAAAACTTTGCAAGACTTGTTGGACACGTCTATCCCGGACGGTAAAAAGGGCGTCCTGGACCTCAAAGCTCTACGAGGTCTACTGCTTGAGTTAATAAACCAGCGTGGTGCCGAGATGGAGAGAGCGGGCAGCAGGGTGACAGCGGCCAGGATGGAGAGCGAGGACAGCGGGAAGAGAGGGGACAGGATGGAGAGAGCGGACAGGATGGACAGAGGGGACAGGATGGAGACCGGGGACAGGATGGAGAGAGCGGACAGGATGGAGACCACGGACAGGATGGAGACCGTGGACAGGAGAGAGACAGCGGACGTCGGCCGGGATGAAGATGAGTCGCAGCCGCTGAGCCTCTCCATCTCGGACACGAGCAAGCAGTTGGAGAAGGCAGTGTCCAAGGTAAGACCCCATTCTCTAGCCATTCTTCTAACATCTGGACATCCTTTTATTGTTCAGCAGAAATCTAATACTACACAAATACCTGTAATGTTTTCTACCCCGTTTTACATGTTGTTTAAATTAGCCTCCACATTAAACTTTACTATTTTACTGTTAGTCACTGTGATGTTGAAATGTATAACATTCTGTCTGAGAAATCTTAGTGTAGAAACTTAAACTGAAACCTTAATAAGTATCTGAAGGCCCATATTTTCCATTCTCAGTCTACAAGTCTGATGCAAAAATCAGGAAGAGAAGAGAATAAAGAGAATCAGGAGCTCAAGGAGGACATAAACATGCTGAAGAAAGAAATGGAGACACTCCAAAATCAGCTTAATCAGATGAGCACATTTCTGTGTTTCTCATATATATCTCATTTACCCTCTGCCCTGTTCACAACAACAACATGGTTTGATCCCTACTAAGGTGATTTCTTGTTTGACCCCATTACATGATGACTGACCAGCAACTTTCTTCTTTTTTTTTGTGACTGAATGAAGTTATAGACTGAAATAATAACAGTCTACCCTGGATCTTAATGTTTTGTGTTGCTTTCTTGAGCATTCATGAACGTTTGCACCTTCTGAAATAGTTGTGTACGAGTCTCTCAGTTGACCTAAGTGTGAAAAGATGGACCTAAAAATTATATAGTCACTGCTGAAAAGGGGTCAAAATAAATGCAAAATATTCGTTAGAAAAACTGACCTAGCTAGTTAGCAGCTTAGCCGCTTATTGTCTCGACATGGCAGACATGAGTGATTTAAGGGTTTGGTGTTTTAATGTTCTTGTCAGGTCAGGTCTCTATAGTAACACATTCGAATTTATTACGCAACAGAACAGAACCTTAGAACAGAACCTTACATCAGAGTATCAACGCGTCAGTATTAGCTGTTCATTTTCAAAGAGAAGCTACGATGAGTGGACTTTATGAGAAAATGCAAAAAAAAACTTCGCTAGACTTGTTGGACACGTCTATCCCGGACGGTAAAAAGGGCGTCCTGGACCTCAAAGCTCTACGAGGTCTACTGCTCGGGTTAATAAACCGGCGTGGTGCCGAGATGGAGAGAGCGGGCAGCGGGGTGACAGCGGCCAGGATGGAGAGCGAGGACAGCGGGAAGAGAGGGGACAGGAGGGAGACCGTGGACAGGATGGAGAGAGGGGACAGGATGGAGAGAGCGGACAGGAGGGAGACAGACCTAGCTAGTTAGCAGCTTAGCCGCTTTTTGTCTCGACATGGCAGACATGAGTGATTTAAGGGTTTGGTGTTGAAGTGTTTTAATGCTCTTGTCAGGTCAGGTCTCTATAGTAACACATTCGAATTTATTACGCAACAGAACAGAACCTTAGAACAGAACCTTATGTCAGAATATCAACGCGTCAGTATTAGCTTCATATGCAAGCATTTTCATGCATTTTAATGAACTCCCAACACCATAAAAAAATGTCAAAAAAACCTTTGCAAGACTTGTTGGACACGTCTATCCCGGACGGTAAAAAGAGCGTCCTGGACCTCAAAGCTCTACGAGGTCTACTGCTCGGGTTAATAAACCGGCGTGGTGCTGAGATGGAGAGAGCGGGCAGCGGGGAGAGAGGGGACAGGAGGGAGACAGCGGTTGATGATGCAACGGAACAGAACAGAGCCTAGGATCAGATTAGCAACGCGTCTGGTTATTAGCTGTTGTTACTTTTCACAGATAACCTAATGAGTGCATTTCGTGAGAAAATGTCTGACAAAACATTGATAGAACTGTTGGACACGTCTATCCCGTCCAATAAAAGGTGTGCTGTGGATTTCAAAGCTCCACGAGATCTACTTGGTTCGGTTTAATAAACCGGCGTGATGCTGAGATGGAGAGAGTGGGCAGCGGGGTGACAGCGGCCAGGATCGAGACAGAGGACAGCGGGAAGAGAGAGGACAGGAGGGAGACCGCGGACAGGGGGAGACCGAGGTTGATTATGCAACGCGTCAGTATTAGCTGTTGTTCATTTTCACAGAGACCCTACAATGAGTGGATTTCATGAAAAAATGTCACACAAAACTTTGCTAGAGCTGTTGGACACTGTTCATTTTCATTTTCAAAGAGACGCTACAAGGAGCGTACACTACAATGAGAAAATGGCAAAAAAAACTTTGCTAGAGTTGTCGTCTATCCCGTCTGGTAAAAAGAGTGTCCTGGATCTCAAAGCTCTATGAGATCTACTGCTCGGGTTAATAAACCGGCGTGGTGCCGAGATGGAGAGAGCGGGCAGCGGGGTGACAGCGGCCAGTGGGAAGAGAGGGGACAGGAGAGAGACAGCGGATGTTGGCCAGGATGTAGATATATATTATATATATATATATATATATCAGCTACTGGTAACAAATTTGGTTCAACACCTATGTCTTCTTCAACTACAGATTTCAATCCCTGGACAGTTGTAAAAATGATTTTCATTTGGTCCATCATCTCTGGATTTGTGAGAATATTTCACAGGAGTGCTTGGAAGAAATACATTTTTGCAGATAAGTAAACAAACCCATCAGAAGACCACATTCTACGAATGCAATAAAATGCTCACATGTATGAAGACTGGCCGTGCTTATCAAATGATGTAGCTCGGAAGAAACGGTCTGTCTTTGGTGCAGGCCAAGGGACGCGCGGTCGCTCCGGTGCGGGCCAAGGGACGCGCGGCCTCTCTGTTCCAGGTCAGGAGTATGGTGTACTCTGCAGGTAGCACGATTAGCATTAGACTCTCTTTTTGGTTCAGGAGATTCAAGATGCCCTTCTATTGGCATTTTTCTAAGTGGAATACATTATTCAGGAATTAAGAATAATAAGAAATAAGGATTTCTAGTGCATTAGACAGTACATCTTGTTAGCAAAGAAACAGAGGAAAGCAGACTATACATACATACATATATATACATATATATATATATATATATATATATATATATATATATACATATATATATATATATATATATATATATATATATATATATATATATATATATATACACTGCTTTCCTATATACTATATTCCTATATACTATAGTCTATATATATATATATATATATATATATAGAGAGGTCCTCCAACTCAAGCCAACGAGAATATGGAGTCAAGCCGTGCAGGTCGTGTACGAGACTATCGCGACATTTGTTTTGTTATCGCTTTACGGACAGTGCGCGTGCAGTTTTTATTCCCGCTTCACAGACGAAGCGGGAATAATTGGCGGGAAAAATGCGCTAGCTACTTTGACTGTGTGTTATAACTCGACAATCCCGTCCAACTATCGTGGGAATGTGGGAATATTATATAATGAAATTATTATATAATATTAATATAATGTTCCTCCTTTCTATAGCCGGGCAACTATTGTTTAAACATCTAAACAGAATTCCAGTATAGAAGCTAGCATAGAAGCTAACGATCTGTCCCACAGACTCCGGCCACCCAAAATACAAAAACCGTTTGCTCACTTCAGCGCTTCATTACCAGATATTGCACGGAGTGAGTGACGTTTCTCACAAAGCTTCTCTTCAACATTATATGAAACTCGGACAGTCCAGCTTCCCCGTTCAAATGAAATACAGTTTAAGCTACAACTTGTTTCTTTAAAATATTCTGTAAAGATTAATAATACCGTGTACTCACCTCTCTGTTCTCTCTGCTCAAAACAGCGTATCCGATTCAGATCGCACTTCGAAGTAGCAGGAGCCAATGAGAGCGTAGGAATCGGGATCACATGTTGAGCGGCGGCCAATGAGAGCGAAGAACAAGATCGGTTGGTTGTCGTCAGTGGTTTGAAGCGCTCGACACGGCGTATCGTCTCCGCCCATCACTACTTTTCAGAATAATTTTTGAATTTGAGTTTGAATGCACAAAATTGCAATAAACTCTGAAAGAGCTGAATTAGTGTGAGACACCACATAGAAAACATATGGGCAACATCAGCTCAATCACAATCGGGCCACATCTGGCATGGACAGATCTGGACCACATAAACCAAACCATACCCGGGCCACATCTGGCAGGGACAGACCTGGACCACATCTGGCATGGACAGACCTGGACCACATAAACCAAACCATAACGGGGCCACATCTGGCAGGGACAGATCTGGGCCACATAAATCAAACCATAACCGGGCCACATCTGGCATGGACAGACCTGGACCACATAAACCAAACCATAACGGGGCCACATCTGGCAGGGACAGATCTGGGCCACATAAATCAAACCATAACCGGTCCACATCTGGCATGGACAGATCTGGGCCACATAAATCAAACCATAACCGGGCCACATCTGGCATGGACAGACCTGGGTCACATGAACCAAACCATAACCGGGCCACATCTGGCATGGACAGACCTGGGTCACATGAACCAAACCATAACCGGGCCACATCTGGCATGGACAGACCTGGGTCACATGAACCAAACCATAACCGGGCCACATCTGGCATGGACAGACCTGGGTCACATGAACCAAACCATAACCGGGCCACATCTGGCATGGACAGACCTGGGTCACATGAACCAAACCATAACCGGGCCACATCTGGCATGGAAAGATCTGGGCCACATAAACCAAACCATAACCGGGCAACATCTGGCATGGAAAGATCTGGGCCACATCTGGCATGCCATCATATAAACAGTGCCATCACTGCACTGTCTGGACGCAAAGGAAACACTCGTCCTTGAACTAGGATTGCTGGGTGGAGTGGATGTGAAGGAAGCTTTTTCCTTCATTCTCCTTCATGCTGGGGGTTGAAAAATTTATTAAAAGGTGGTTTCATCTGGCTGGTGACCGTGAGGAAAAAGAACAACACCTTTAACATAACATTTCTGTAATGTTTCTGTAGTCTTTTGTTATTTTTGTATTGTAAATATTTGTTTTGATTTAACTGGTTTCTTATCTTTTTTCCACTGTTTATTTTTTATGTTGATTTAAATAAACCATTCTGCTTTGAATTTGTGTAGTTTCATTCTTTTATTATACCTCGCATAATAAATATTATACGGGTAATTTCTGGTTCAGTTTTGGGGATTCTGGCATAATATTGGTCCAGTTCTGGCTGTTTTGTGGACCTTCTGGATAAATTGTGGCTGAGTTCTGGGGTAAAGGTGGTGGCATTTTGGCTCTTGTCTGGCTGACACGTGTGGATTCTGGCACTGTGGTGGGTCAGTTCTGGCTGATTTCTGGTGACATTGTGGAGTTGTGGCTGAGTTTTGGTCTGTTTCTAGCATTGGTCTGGTTGACTTTTGGCAAACCGCATTTGGGCCAGCTTTGGGCCGTAATTCCATGTGGTATCTGGGCCAAACTTAAAGCCGAAACTCAGCCAGACTTGGCCCAGATCCAATTTGCTATCTGGGGACTTTGGACTCTGGTTCTTTTTTATTCTTTCCTGTATCCCTTGATTGTAATAAAAAATTGTATATTTGAGTATTTGTCAGGTGATGTTTTCCCCACTGTTCCACACCTTGAAAAACAAACCTGTTTTGGTAGGGGGTTCCTGGGGTCTCCATTTATACCCTAGGTGACGTAGTCGGTTGTAAACAAGCTTTTTGCAAATTTAATTTAACTGTTGTGTCACATATCACCACCCGGCTGACACATGCACACTAAACTGGTCTACAGTTTAAGCAAAGCTGTGATTCCTCAGCCAGAGAAATCAGAAATAGAGCACAATGAAGACAATAAATGTAGAGGATCTTGATTATGTTCCAGGGCATGCAGGTTGCACTGATGATGATGATGATGAACCTGATGATGTACAAACCCTAATAGCTAGTGATGCAGACATTGCTTGCAGCCAAAAGCAATTGCTTATAGGAACACAGGAGGTAAAACACAGCTCATGTATATCCCAGATCCAGATGCTCTGACCAGCACCTTGGGTAAACATAATCCATGGCTGAAGGTGGATATTACACCATTTACCATCCCTGACGTTGTTCCCCCTGAAGTCAGTCAGCTTGGATCTCCTCTCACTTACTTTAACAGGCTTTGCCCTGATAAAATGGTAAATTACAGAAGCGAGCAAGCCAATATTTACTATGCTCAAGTGAATGAATATCCAGTCTAAAAGAGATGCAAGAGTTTCTTGTCATTCTGCTCGACGTGGATGTATATAAATTTCTTATCATTAGTTGATTATTAGAATTCACAAAGCCAATGAGACTTAATTGCAGATGTTATGAACAGAAGGAGATTCATGGCCCCTGCGCAGATTCATTCATGTCACAGCTAACTATAGCCAGGGAAGTTCTTCACTGTTTACCTATTTTTGACATGCTAAGGCTGACATATCATAAATCTTGGAGTAAAATGCCTTAAAAACTTCTTTCATGCATGGCCTATCCCTTCCCAGCCTTGCCTCACACAAACCTGCCCCAACCTAAACGCCTAAATACGACCCATCTGCCTTGCTTATTTACCAAACCTGAATAAACAACCCGCCTAACCCATCACCGCCCAGCCACCAGGTACTTACCCTTTAAGCTTTAAGTTTCATTTATTTATTAATATATGCATCAATCTATTTCACCTTCTTCTACTTTCTTCTTCTTCCTTTTCTTTTGTTTCGTTTTTTAAAGCAATAACTTTTCACAGTTTAGACAGCTTATATTTATTTACAGATGTTTTATATTTTATACAGATGTTTACTTTAACAGATATTTTATACACATGTTTACTCAAAGCTTTTATTTATTTGATTGGTTGGTTTTCTCAGGTGTATGGCTTTTTATTTCTTTTCTTTCTTTTTCTTTTCTCCCTCTCATTCTTTGCACATAACCTAGAATTCCAGCTCCAGTTGTTTTTTTCTTTTTTAATGTATTTAAATATTTTGTTTCTCTTTTCTTTCTTCAATTATGCTTGGTGTTTAGCCATTTTTAGACATGTAAGGCTGGCTTGGAGTTGGGTGTGGTGGGGGGTATAGGGGTGTGTGTTAGGGGTTTATAAATAAGATAATACAAGTGTACCTTGAAAAGCACACCTCACATTTACCTTGTATGTCATGTCTCTGTTTAAAAATCAATAAAAATATTGTTGAAAAAAAATCGTGTGATATGAATTTTATGATAACTAGGACATGCAAAAGGCAGCATTTTGTTCAATTACTTCTTATATACTTTGGAGGTTGATAAATAGCCACAAAGAACACTGAAGTGTGGAATTCACTAATAAGTGTGAATTAAAAAAGTCAAATTATTTTGCTTCTAAACCTTATACAGTATTGTGTTCTTGGCTGACATTAGTGGAACCTGATGTGCTTTTCTGACAAGTAACTCTAGACTTCCTGTCAGACATGTCTGGTCATTCTCTTCTGATCTCTTTCATTAACAAGGTGTGTTAGCCTGCAGACTCTCCACACACAGGATGTTTTCTCAGGAGATCAACAGTTTCTGAAATACTCAAAGCAGTCTAGTAATAAATAAGCAGTTATATAGTTTATTTTAAAGTGGATGGACATTGACATATAATGATATATGGAGGCAGTCTTAATAATGTGTATGTATATTATAATGTTTAGGGCATCCTCTAGACATTCTCTGTCCGTTGAAGCAAACATGCAGAACATGAGAAACTTAAGATATTACGGGTGGATAAAGTTTTTAATGCAATAACAGCATAGCTCTGGAATATTATCAATAAGGGGAAGATTTCAATTGTTTTATGTCCCCATTTATGGACAGACAACCTATTTTAAATTCCCCCTTCTCCCAAATAAAAAAGAGTGTAATATACAATCTTATGAGCTAGGTCTTGTGGATATCTTGAGAAACAAATATTGAAATTGCAGATATTTTACTATTTCATCCCATAGACATGCAGAGTAGATTACTTTTCATGACCAAAACATAACATATATGACAAGGTCCAAAAATCAACTCTTGAGGAACTCTACATAATAAGTTTGAAGATGCATAAAAGACACAATTACTGATGCAGGGCAGTACCAGTTCAAAAGCCTATCAATTAAATGTACTCAGTGGAGCTGATTATTGATAACAATGACGACAATTCAGAGTGCTGGCCATCCCACCTTTCTGCAGAGTTGGAAACTTGTGTGTGTTTGTGGTCAGTTTACTTACCTTAAGGACATTTCTAGATCCTATCAATGCCACCAGCCTTTAACCTAGTCTGAATTGTCACAAAATCTCTTGAACAAAGGCTCAAATGCTCTCCAGAAACAGGTTTATTAACCTCAGTGTACAGATAGTTACCTTGTCCTTATGCTTCAAGTAATCTAATTAGGCATTAGTAACAATGCTTATTAAAACACTAAAGCTAACAAAATTTTTTTTTGATAAATAAAGATTGTTAGTGGTTAGTTGTAAAGGTTCAACTGGACAAGACCATCTTTAACATGTCTTTCTCCATTCATAATCAGAGAGGTCTGAGATGAGGGTTCATTGACAATTGCTTCTTGTTTTTCATATTTTCAACTTTTGTTGAAAAAAAATCCTTGTTCACAATCATGAAATCTATAATCAGCATGAACTGCACACTATAAAAATTTCATGTAGCACATTATCAGATTCAACCCATATTTAAACTTATTTTATCCTGATTTTTCTGTAGAAATGCTGAATGGTGAAAAGTTTTATATCATAAATTTAAATAGAAATATCAGCAAAACATGTAATTTAGACAGATTAATACCTTTGATTTTATGGTAATCAGGGGCGGACTTATTGATTTGGGGACCCTAAGTGATTCCAGGTATGGGAATCTCGCGCATGTGCAGTAAGATAGGAACATTCCACTATTCATGAATCATGGGGGGGCCCCCCGCATTTGAAAAGATGTAATAATAATGTTAAAATCTTAATGGTTATAGACAGACCATACAATATATGATAGAAGAGTAATAAGTACTATACGATTTATATAGGCTACTTGGTATTGGTCGGGGGCCCCCTAATTCCCTGGGGCCCTAAGCGGCTGCTTACCTCGCTTACTGGTTAAGTCCGCCCCTGATTATGCTAGCAAACAGTCAATGCAAGAAAGTTTTCACGTTTAATTTACACCGGTCAGGCATAACATTATGACCTGCCTAATATTGTGCTGGTCCCCCTTTTGCTGGCATCAAGATGTTAGCAAGAGATCCCTTATGTCTTATTTTAACTTTATACAATTGAGTTTGGTTATTTTTATTCTAAGAAAACCTTAAAATCCACTTTCAATTTATGCTTCAGTAGTTAATCTTTAGCCATTTTACACCACCAGGCTCAGACTGTGTACTAACTTGGTGAGGTTAGTTGATAAAGTAAAATGTGACCTTGACCTGAGTTTAGTCAGAAGGTCTGCCCATCTGGCCTCCAATGCATGTAAACTGAGCAGGCAGTTCTCTCACTTTGGTGATTGATAACAGTAACAGTAGGGTTTGCCATTGTGCATGCTCTCTAACAGAATGGATATCAGGCACCGGATCCAGTCAGTCCATGGCCAAATGCACACACACAGATGACTGACTGGTACTATCATAAGTTACGGTGGAAGCCATGAGCTTATCATCTTGGAGTTGGACTCCATAATCTAGTAAAGGGCAGCAGTAAAGGGGCATAGGTGCACATTACATGCTGGACTACAGACAGATGCATATGTCTACATTTTGGGGTGATTGAACATAGCATGTGTTATGTTCAGAATCCTAAATGGCATTAATTATATCTAGTACCTTTGGCTCATGGAAATGTAGGACATTTAGGAACCATTTCTGCCCAGTAGACTGCTCAGACAGCTTGTTTTGAAGTTGTTTTGAATTATGTTAAGTATTCTAAACTGTTGGTTATAGCTTGTTGATCATCAGGTTTTCATACCAATGAAGCCGGAGCCACACCTGATATCAGCAGTTTAATCAGTTGATCTTGGCTTCCATTAGAATCAGCCATGACTTCTGCTTGATGGCTTCTGAAAGAGGAGACTTGATAGATTTTGATAGGAGTCGATCACCAGTTTTGGATGATTTCCAACTTGACTTTGATGGAAAGTCTCAGCATGCACACAAGAGGCTGTATTATTAAAAAAATTTCAAGTAATTTTTTAAATGTCCCATTATCATAAGCTGTTACGCAGTGTGAAACTATTTAAAATGTTCTTTTACATTTATTTTTTAACCTGCATCATTTACAGAACAGAACATTATTCTGATTCATCCAAATCATCATCCTGCACAAACTGATGAATACTATGCTTTTGATTTTACATTTTACCAAAAAAACAAACAAAATAAATACGGCCCACAGACAAAGGATTGAAAACACTTAAAAGAAAACCTTGGTATTCTAAAGATATGATGCCGCATGTAATGTTCTAACTAACCCCCCCTAAAAGTCACAGGTAGTACAAACATCTTGGGTGCTTTTCTGTGTGTATGCTGATTCTTTCCAAGAAAGTGAAGGATCCAGATATCCAAATCTGGTGAGCGAGTCCCATCAAAACCTACCGAGTCTTCACTTCCAGGAGCACACTCACCTTGCAATCTCCTTGTGGGCTGAGTTCTCCCTTTATGTTTGTTGTCTGCTGTGTGTGAGGATGCTAGGTCTACTGCTACATCTGCAAGATTTTTAAGTTGATATTGACCTGGCAGACGAGGTGGCATGCTCGTCTTCCGCCTTATAAGGGTCCAAAATGTAAGTATGTCCCACAGTTTAAAACACAGGATTTTACTCAACAAACCTGTTTAGAACAAGGAGGCTGGTACCTGTATGGCTCTACAGGGCTGGTTTGTAAAAGCCCTCCTTTTCCATGAGCTAAAGTTATCAGATAAAATCAATGCCATGCTGCCACAGGACTTACAAAGATTATTCATTAAATCACCCCAGACATATGCAAGTGAAACTCATCTAAGGACAGGCCACTGGGACAAAGTGCACTAGTCCACCATGCACTGTGCACCTTTGTACCTTTATTGCTGATGCTGATCAAAGTTAACAGAATTCATAAGCTAGACGTTGGAGTCCTACTATTGGCCCCAGGATAGCAAGGTCATGGCTTGCACTGTAACTTAGGATAGTCCCTGTCATTCACCTGTGTCTTTGTGTTTGGCTCTGGACTGACTGGACCTGGTGCTGTGCCTGATTCCCATTCTCTCAGAGAGGATGAAAAACTCGAATGGATATCTCTAAAGCCTGCCTTTTTGCTTTAAATAACCTTCGCAAAAAGTGGGATGACACCGTGTGCAGTTTTCTTGCATTGCTGGTCATATTGGCTGACCTTGTGGCTAAACTCAGGTCAAGGTCTTTTGTTTACTTATCAATCGATAATGCAACATTCTGACCAGTACACACCCTATGGTACTATTTATACTGAATAGTGACCCAGAGACCAGCTGTCAGTCTGTCATGGAGGAAAGGGACACTGGATTTCCTTGTATAAATAGAGACTAAGATGTTTTGTTTCCTCATGACATTGTGGCATTTGTTGTTTAAGTGTCTCTCATCACCCCTGACAATTTAGAGGGTAAAACAGAACAGAAGCTGACATTACAATTATTTCAAAGTGTTTATTCTTTCATTGAATTATTTCTGTCGGGAACGTAGATTCTCTGGCAAGGATTCCTTAGGGTACCATTGCTTTTCCTTCTTTATGCCTGTACCTGGAATTGAGAGATACAATGTCAGAGGGTCAGTGATCATTACAGCAATGTGTTTTTGAGCACACAATGACATTTTAACAACACTTTACCAATTAGGTTCTGTAAACCTCAATGTAGACACCCATTTTTTATTCTAATTCCTTACTTTTTATTTGATGTCCTCCTTAATCAGTTCTATTCTATGTATCTGATCACTTTTATTATACTTATTTTATTATTATTTATATTAGGGATGTGTGGATATTGGGATGATATATAATATAATCAACAATTAGCGCCTTCTTGTAGCAGATACCGGATATTAATAACCAATATATGTACTTTTCTTTTTATTTTAAAGATTATACTCCATATCTAAAAAGTTTAGAAGTCAGTGATTAATTTTACATAGCCATGACACAGGTAAATCAGACATGACAATTATTGTAAACATAGTTGGTATTTAAAACAAGAGAAGTTTCTTTCCATTTCATTTTTTAACCTTAGATTTCTAAACTAGATTTTTCCCAATGTGCACACACACACACAGAGTTGCTTTGCTAGCTCAGTACACTTAAAGCTAGTTCACAACTAGCTGTAAATTATGTGCTACACAGCTAGCAACATCACACTCCTCCACAGTCTTAGCCATAGTGTGAGCTTTGATCAGGTATGAGAGTCATCACAATATTGCACAGAGCCAACAAAGCAACATTAGAAAAGTAGCAGTGACATGGGAGACCATAACAGAACTCTAAATGCTCAAAGAGCTGGATGGAGTCTCTGAGCCTCCACAAGTGAAAATCGTTGGTCATCGGGAGCAATAAAAACTCTTCATCTTGTCTGTGATGGCTTTAGCATTTGTACTGCCATTTTAAGTCCCTTCTGGACAAATCCCTCTGCTGCTGCTTATGTTTTCTTTCTAATGCTAGCTAAACAATTTTTCAATAGATCACTACAATGAGGAGTTTTCAGATAACTGATTAATAATATTAAAAACGTTTTTTGCATTTTACCCTTGTTCCAAACTGAAATTTGCAAGTTGGTGAGTGTCTGGGACGTACCAGTGCAACGCAGCTCCATCTTGGGAAGCTGCTCTCGTAATGGCAGCAGCCGTTTAGTCGTTTTTCTTTTAGATGTCAGCAGCTGACTGTGGTTGACCTTGTCCTCCTGTTTACTGTTCTTGCCTTCTTTGGGGGGGGTGACGGTCAGTCTCACTTCCTTGTGGACTCGCTCATCAGAACCACAGCTCTCTTCCTCCCTGGTTTGCTCCACGCTCCCCTCTGTAGACGATCTCTCATCGGACTTGTCCAAGTTAGTCCACTGCCTCACCCTGGAGAAGTAAAAAGGCTGATGTTTAACTACGGAAGCATAAAGTGTAGGTGAACTGAAGGTGGATTATGGTCTTAGGAATATAAGGAAATTACGATTTATGATTTCCTTAAAAGAAGTAAAACTAAGCAGAATAAGGGTAAAACAAGACACTTGTGTTACTCATTGTTTCCTATAGTTACTGTTCTTGTTACAATACTTTCCACCTATACATGTTATTATTATAGCCATGATACAAACTACTGACAAAAATGAGCTTTACCTCCTGTTGCACTTTGGAGCGGGGACACTTGGAGGCTTAGGCAATACCGGAATGGATCTGAGAGCATCCAGAAAAAAAGAAAAAGAAGCACAGGACAGAGTTAATTTATAGTACTCAGTCATGTAGAATACATTAAAATGGATTTAAAGCTCAAGATGCAAACATACGGTCCAGGAGTACTCATGCTGACAGGACGATCACAGGAGAGGCAGTTGAACTTTGTCAAACACTCTCTGTTAGGAAGAGGGAGAAAAAAATACATTAATGTGAAGACATGGTAGAAGTCAAAACACTGTCAAAACACTTGACAAGTCAAAACACTGGCTGCTGTATTTTTATGTACTACATTCTGCAAATAGATTTTATCTACAAAGAAACAACAACAAAGTAACAGGGCAGAACCAATCAGTCTCAAAATCTACTGTGGAATTCATCATATGCCATAGACAAATAAAATGAAAATGTCCCTGCAACAGCAGCACATGGCTGTTAATCACCAAAGCTGTATCTCTGAAAATGTAGGATCCAAAAGTACAGTTGAAAAAGGGTTGGACAGTTTATTGGTCGTTATTAGGTACTAAATTTGGCCTGCAATCACATAGTTTAACCAGAAAACGGTGAACACAATGGCATAGGTGAAACTATGCTGGCTTTAAATGGGGCAAGCACATAATGTACATGTGAGCAGGAAGCATGGAGCTTTAATTAAAAAGAAAAGCATCATAATATAGAAGCATCTTTTAGAGTGTGGCTAAAGAGGGAGAAGCTATAAAGGAGTTTTACACTGAAACACACTGACACTGTTTGCATCACTCACTTCTTGAAGACAGCAGCATCATCTGAGGGTTGGCCGTGTAGCATGAGGATTCTCAACCTGAAAACCTCTAGCTGCTTCCTCAGATGATCCATGTCAGTGCGGTCCACCTGAAACCAGAGACACAAAACATTACAATCAGATGTATATTCAGAGTTCATCGGAGCCTTGTCTTAACTTTAAAAGATTAACTCATCTTTCTGATTTTTCAGAATACCGTATTATGTGTCGCTTCTCCTTAAGAACATTTAGTGTTCTTTTCGCTCTAGCATATGATTTACCTTACAGCGGACTTATTGACTGAAATCAAATGTGCTAGACCAAGCAATCACTAAACAATTTTGACAGGAACGGTAAACCTGTACAATTATATCTTAGCAACCTGTTCTTCCTCAGGCCCAACAAAAAAAGGTTTTTCATGTTAAGTCACAGATCTGCTCTGTTTACCTTGCAGTCTAGATCCTGGAAAATCTTCTCATTGGCATTTTGACAGGTCTCCTTATAGTCACAGAAGTTGCAGTAAAGATCCCGTAACTTCTTCTTCAGCTTGGCTGCTGCTGTATCATGCAGGAGGACCTTGTTCTCCAGTGTCTGCATGTCCGCTCTCTGAATGAGGGAGAAAAATTTCACCCACTGAAAGTGACATTGGATGGACTTTGTATTTGATAATGTGTTACAATTTAGGACACTCACAATGTCTTCAACAATTTTTGTGAGCTCCTTGTCTGCCATCTTCTCATCCCGCTCCTTCATAATCTTGTACAGCTCCTGAGAGACAAGCTTACATGTTACATGTATTACATGTATTTTTCTGTGTGTATAATAGTGGTACTCTAATGCCAGTGCCGTATTTTCCGTGACTAATACAAACTCAGTATTCCTTACCTGGGTTTGACTTTGTCCCTGCTTCTGATGCTTCAGCAGCTTGTTGGTGGTTCTGTGGAGCTTCTCACATTCAGCCTGTAGTTTCAGAACAGCCTCCTGTGCATCCTGCATTTCCTTCTCTGAGCTTTCCTTCTGTTCGCTGAGTGCCAGCATTTCCTGCTTCACATTTTGGAGCTCCTCATGCAGGCTCTGCACTTCATTCCTGTCAAAGTGTATATTACAGTGTAAGAAAGATTGTGAGGATGTATTTAGTAGACAATTGTGGAACGGAGGATTCTACAATTGTTTTTTTTTTACTATCAGCTCAGGTTTTTACATACATACATATTTCTCATAACATTAATGTAACTTTGCTAACCATTCTACAACTTTTTTTACTACCTGTTCAGATTTTCAAGTATTTTTTAAATACTTCTCTTGGAAGGTTCATTATGGTTAGAAAGACTGGTGTATAATCCCACCCACAGACAGTTGTGGCATTGATTACACAGATTACACAGAGTTAAAGGTTACAAGTACACATGTATTGTACAACTAGCTAATATTTTAATTTGCATCTATATAAAAATACTTCCTCAGATTCTTAGATAGAAAATGTAAATGTTAACATTTCCGAGTAAGAGAAGGATCTACAACTGTTCCCACTGTTGCTTCCTGTAGCCTGAGAATGGAATTTACCTGAGGTCAGCTGTTTGCAGATGAGGCTGCTGCTCCGATCCACTGATATTGTCTCTGCCCTGGCTGACTGTCACCTGAAACTCCTCCAGCATATTTTCTATTTCTCCTAAGCAAAAAAATTCAAATACAGAACAATTAATACATGCTTCCAATACCCAGATTTGGACCAGCTACATATGCACAGCAGGAAAAGGGGCTTAAATATCAGACAAATCACAGTATATGAATTGTGTTCTTTTAATGTTTTAATCTATAAGACTCTCTGTAATTAGTCTTTTAAACATAGTTGTCAAACTGTAGTTTATGAAATTCATATTATACAGTTATATGCCAATATGCTGCCATTTTTGGCCTCAGTAGTTGCATAAGCATGTCACCTTCCAGGCGCACCACACGAGCCTCCAGGCTCTTCTGCGTCTCCTTTAGTTGAACTACGTCCAGCAGAGCTTTGGGTGACTCTGGGTCCTGCTCAACCCCACTGTAGACCTGGGACAGGGCTCCATCAGATACGTTTGTCAAAGAGTCTCTTAGGGTAGGAGAGACATTAATCCCTCTACTTGTATCTGAGAACCCGGTGTCAGTGATGCTGTCTTTCAGTTCCTGTATGGAAATGGATCATATATCCACCATTATGTCATCTTGAGAGGACACGATTCTCTAAATTAAGACTACATGCAATGCAATCAAATCTAGCATTTGTTTGCTAAACATCTCGGCTGGTATGTTATGTTCATTTCGGTAAATTATCACATTCTATTCAATCTGTTTTAATTAAGCAGGGTTTTATAAAGTACGAGTTATTCAAACTGCACAAATTGCACACAGTGCTAATCCATCATCTTACCTTCAACATGTTTTGTCTCTCGATGACGAGAGCCGCTCGCATGTCTTCCATAGTCACACACTGCATAAACAAGATAATGAACAGGTTCAGCTTTTGTTGCATTTTACTGTTTTCTGTCACCTGTGTTACACTCTGTGTAAATGAACAGACTTCAGTATGAACTGATGTTCTCACTTTGACTATGTGGAATGTATTCGATAAAAAGAAGTGAAGTATATGTATGTGCTCACCTGACTAAGCTGATTTTGGAGTGTCTCCATTTCTTTCTTCAGCATGTTTATCTCCTCCCTGAGCTCCTGATTCTCTTTATTCTTTGATTTTTGCATCAGACTTGTAGACTGAGAATGGAAAATATGGGCCTTCAGATACTTATTAAGGTTTCAGTTTAAGTTTCTACACTAAGATTTCTCAGACAGAATGTTATACATTTCAACATCACAGTGACTAACAGTAAAATAGTAAAGTTTAATGTGGAGGCTAATTTAAACAACATGTAAAACGGGGTAGAAAACATTACAGGTATTTGTGTAGTATTAGATTTCTGCTGAACAATAAGAGGAGATCCAGATGTTAGAAGAATGGCTAAAGAATGAGGTCTTACCTTGGACACTGCTTGCTCCAATTGTTTGCTCGTGTCCGAGATGGAG
This sequence comes from Hemibagrus wyckioides, assembly GCF_019097595.1. Classification (NCBI taxonomy): domain Eukaryota; kingdom Metazoa; phylum Chordata; class Actinopteri; order Siluriformes; family Bagridae; genus Hemibagrus; species Hemibagrus wyckioides. Next base: position 188,980 of record NC_080733.1, on the reverse strand, counting down.
AGGCTCAGCGGCTGCGACTCATCTTCATCCCAGCCGACGTCCGCTGTCTCTCTCCTGTCCGCTCTCTCTCCCTCCTGTCCGCTCTCTCCATCCTGTCCCCTCTCTCCATCCTGTCCGCTCTCTCCATCCTGTCCGCTCTCTCTCCCTCCTGTCCGCTCTCTCCATCCTGTCCCCTCTCTCTCCCTCCTGTCCGCTCTCTCCATCCTGTCCTCTTTCTCCATCCTGTCCGCTCTCTCCATCCTGGCCGCTGTCACCCCACTGCCCGCTCTCTCCATCTCGGCACCACGCCGGTTTATTAACCCGAGCAGTAGACCTCGTAGAGCTTTGAGGTCCAGGACGCTCTTTTTACTGCCCGGGATAGACGTGTCCAACAAGTCTAGCAAAGTTTTTTTTGACATTTTCTCATGAAGTCCACTCATCGTAGCTTCTCTTTGAAAATGAACAGCTAATACTAACACGTTGATACTCTGATGTAAGGTTCTGTTCTAACCCAGATAGCAAAATAGGTCTGGCCCACACAATGCACTTACACTTGGCCCAGATGCCGCAAAGAATGACAGTCCTTTGCTGGCCCATATCTGGTTTGCCAGAGATGGGCGATGCATGGGCCAGCACTGGGCCACACTGCTGGTTCCTTTCCATATCACTTACACCCCTGTTCCACTTGAAAAGTGAAAAGTTGAAATACAGCCCTGCAGGAGAAAAGAAAATTTAAGATGAATTGTAATAAGTAATAAATGATAAATATTGATTATTTACATATTTTTAAAGATACAATAGATGAGTGGTTCTCAAACATTTCCAAGTCAACAACCCACATTGATATGCATGTAGCGGAGGACCCTCATATGACAGGGTATGGTGCCAGGGACCCCCCCAGATGATTTGTGGTATTAAAATTTGGAACATTTTTGAAAACTGTTAAGATTTCAAAACAAAGCAATGTGAGACACTTATTAATGTTCAAATACAGCCCTGCAATGCAAATAAAATATAAAAACTGAGGCAACTTAATAATAAACTACATAAAATGCAGCATATACACACACACACACACACACACACATATATATATATATACACACATACATATACATAATATATATATATAGTGGTCCTCGAACAAACCTAGTCAATAGTGAGGATCCGTGTCCCCGTGCTCTCGGAAGCCAACGAGAATATGGAGTCAAGCCGTGCAGGTCGTGTACGAGTCTATCGCGACATTTGTTTTGTTATCGCTTTACGGACAGTGCGCGTGCAGTTTTTATTCCCGCTTCACAGACGAAGCGGGAATAATTGGCGGGAAAAATACGCTAGCTACTTTGACTGTGTGTTATAACTCGACAATCCCGTCCAACTATCGTGGGAATGTGGGAATATTATATAATGAAATTATTATATAATATTAATATAATGTTCCTCCTTTCTATAGCCGGGCAACTATTGTTTAAACATCTAAACAGAATTCCAGCATAGAAGCTAACGATCTGTCCCACAGACTCCGGCCACCCAAAATACAAAAACCGTTTGCTCACTTCAGGGCTTCATTACCAGATATTGCACGGAGTGAGTGACGTTTCTCACAAAGCTTCTCTTCAACATTATATGAAACTCGGACAGTCCAGCTTCCCCGTTCAAATGAAATACAGTTTAAGCTACAACTTGTTTCTTTAAAATATTCTGTAAAGATTAATAATACCGTGTACTCACCTCTCTGTTCTCTCTGCTCAAAACAGCGTATCCGATTCAGATCGCACTTCGAAGTAGCAGGAGCCAATGAGAGCGTAGGAATCGGGATCACATGTTGAGCGGCGGCCAATGAGAGCGAAGAACAAGATCGGTTGGTTGTCGTCAGTGGTTTGAAGCGCTCGACACGGCGTATCGTCTCCGCCCATCACTACTTTTCAGAATAATGAGAGTTTTAATATCTCAGCACACCGTCCTGCAATTCAATAGGTATAAGACCAGGGCCATTTTATTCACTTTTTCAAGCCATTTTTATTCACTTAATAAAAATAAAACAGAAATAAACGTTTTCTGTCAGTGTTGGAGCATGTGATGTGGTGTGAGTTTGAATGCACAAAATTGCAATAAACTCTGAAAGAGCTGAATTAGTGTGAGACACCACATAGAAAACATATGGGCAACATCAGCTCAATCACAATCGGGCCACATCTGGCATGGACAGACCTGGACCACATAAACCAAACCATAACGGGGCCACATCTGGCAGGGACAGACCTGGACCACATCTGGCATGGACAGACCTGGACCACATAAACCAAACCATAACGGGGCCACATTTGGCAGGGACAGATCTGGGCCAAATAAATCAAACCATAACCGGGCCACATCTGGCATGGACAGACCTGGACCACATAAACCAAACCATAACGGGGCCACATCTGGCAGGGACAGATCTGGGCCACATAAATCAGACCATAACCGGGCCACATCTGGCATGGACAGATCTGGGCCACATAAATCAAACCATAACCGGGCCACATCTGGCATGGACAGACCTGGGTCACATGAACCAAACCATAACCGGGCCACATCTGGCAGGGACAGATCTGGGCCACATAAACCAAACCATACCCGGGCCACATCTGTCAGGGACAGATCTGGACCACATAAACCAAACCATAACCGGGCCACATCTGGCAGGGACAGATCTGGACCACATAAACCAAACCATAACTGGGCCACATCTGGCATGGACAGACCTGGGTCACATGAACCAAACCATAACCAGGCCACATCTGGCAGGGACAGATCTGGGCCACATGAACCAAACCATAACCGGGCCACATCTGGCATGGACAGATCTGGGCCACATAAACCAAACCATAACCGGGCAACATCTGGCATGCCATCATATAAACAGTGCCATCACTGCCAGACCTGGTCCGCATCTGGTTGACATACCACTTGCCATGCCAGCAATCAGCCAGCAGTGCTGGCTTAATGCCAGATCTGGCCCCGACCCGTCTGCTATGTGGGAAGGTTCTGTTCTAAGGTTCTGTTCTGTTGCGTAATAAATTCGAATGTGTTACTATAGAGACCTGACCTGACAAGAACATTAAAACACTTCAACACCAAACCCTTAAATCACTCATGTCTGCCATGTCGAGACAAAAAGCGGCTAAGCTGCTAACTAGCTAGGTCAGTTTTTCTAACGAAGTTTATAACAGCTTGTTGCAGCAATAAACAAACATAAAAATGAAGGAATGAACACACATTACACTTTATAGTTACAATTTACTATGTTTACCAATGATTACTGCTTTGTTTTTCATCTGTCCCCTGTTTGTCATGAGCAGTAAAACTGACCACTGTTCTTACAAATCCTCCAGGTCCTGCACATTTTATTTATTTATTTTTTGCTACATATTTTGACCCCTTTTCAGCGGTGACTATAATTTTTAGGTCCATCTTTTCACACTTAGGTCAACTGAGAGACTCGTACACAACTATTTCAGAAGGTGCAAACGTTCATGAATGTTCAAGAAAGCAACACAAAACATTAAGATCCAGGGTAGACTGTTATTATTTCAGTCTATAACTTCATTCAGTCACACAAAAGGAAGAAAGTTGCTGGTCAGTCATCCTATAATGGGGTCAAACAAGAAATCACCTTAGTAGGGATCAAACCATGATGTTGTTGTGAACAGTGCAGAGGGTAAATGAGAGAGCAAAATAAATGAGAAATACAGAAATACATCTATGACATAATTTCCCCAAATTCATGTGTGACCATGCGGTTGATATGTCTGTCCAGGGTAAAAAGAAAAAAGCCAGATTGTAGTGCAGTATAAAGTGTAATGAGAGGGTGATCTGTGAGTGGATTATAAGGATAAGTAAACATCACGGTCAATATTATTTACACACAAACAAATACTGACATATATCCATGCAGTAATTTATTTGATTTTTCTTATTGTAGTGAAAAGGAAAGATGCACAATAAACTGTTCTATGGTAAAAGCAAAGCTCTGATTCCTCAGCCAGAGAAATCAGAAATAGAGGACAATGAAAGCAATAAATGTAGAGGATCTTTTTTTTTGGAACATCTCTTTATGTTCCAGGGCATGCAGGCTGCACTGATGATGATGATGATGATGATGATGAACCTGATGATGTACAAACAGTAATAGCTTAGTGACACAGACATTGCTTGTAGGAAGACAGGAGGTAAAACACAGCTCATGTGTATCCCAGATCAGACTCCAGATGCACTGACCAGCACCAAGGATCCAGATATCCAAATCTTGTGAGCGAGTCCCATCAAAACCTACTGAGTCTTCACTTCCAGGAGCACACTCACCTTCCAATCTCCTTGTCAGTTGATTTCTCCCTTAATGTTTGTTGTCTGCTGTGTGTGAGGATGCTAGGTCTACTGCTACACCTGCAAGATTTTTAAGTTGATATTGACCTAGCCATTCTTTTTTTGCGTAAACAAGCCATTCTCTAACCATTCTTCTAACATCTGGTACCAGGTCCAGTCAGTCCAGAGCCAAACACAAAGACACAGGTGAATGACAGGGACTATCCTAAGTTACAGTGCAAGCCATGACCTTGCTATCCTGGGGCCAATAGTAGGACTCCAACGTCTAGCTTATGAATTCTGTTAACTTTGATCAGCATCAGCAATAAAGGTACAAAGGTGCACAGTGCATGGTGGACTAGTGCACTTTGTCCCAGTGGCCTGTCCTTAGATGAGTTTCACTTGCATATGTCTGGGGTGATTTAATGAATAATCTTTGTAAGTCCTGTGGCAGCATGGCATTGATTTTATCTGATAACTTTAGCTCATGGAAAAGGAGGGCTTTTACAAACCAGCCCTGTAGAGCCATACAGGTACCAGCCTCCTTGTTCTAAACAGGTTTGTTGAGTAAAATCCTGTGTTTTAAGCTGTGGGACATACTTACATTTTGGACCCTTATAAGGCGGAAGACGAGCATGCCACCTCGTCTGCCAGGTCAATATCAACTTAAAAATCTTGCAGATGTAGCAGTAGACCTAGCATCCTCACACACAGCAGACAACAAACATAAAGGGAGAACTCAGCCCACAAGGAGATTGCAAGGTGAGTGTGCTCCTGGAAGTGAAGACTCAGTAGGTTTTGATGGGACTCGCTCACCAGATTTGGATATCTGGATCCTTCACTTTCTTGGAAAGAATCAGCATGCACACAGAAAAGCACCCAAGATGTTTGTACTACCTGTGACTTTTAGGGGGGGTTAGTTAGAACATTACATGCGGCATCATATCTTTAGAATACCAAGGTTTTCTTTTAAGTGTTTTCAATCCTTTGTCTGTGGGCCGTTTTTATTTTGTTTGTTTTTTTGGTAAAATGTAAAATCAAAAGCATAGTATTCATCAGTTTGTGCAGGATGATGATTTGGATGAATCAGAATAATGTTCTGTTCTGTAAATGATGCAGGTTAAAAAATAAATGTAAAAGAACATTTTAAATAGTTTCACACTGCGTAACAGCTTATGATAATGGGACATTTAAAAAATTACTTGAAATTTTTTAATAATACAGCCTCTTGTGTGCATACTTTCCATCAAAGTCAAGTTGGAAATCATCCAAAACTGGTGATCGACTCCTATCAAAATCTATCAAGTCTCCTCTTTCAGAAGCCATCAAGCAGAAGTCATGGCTGATTCTAATGGAAGCCAAGATCAACTGATTAAACTGCTGATATCAGGTGTGGCTCCGGCTTCATTGGTATGAAAACTTGATGATCAACAAGCTATAACCAACAGTTTAGAATACTTAACATAATTCAAAACAACTTCAAAACAAGCTGTCTGAGCAGTCTACTGGGCAGAAATGGTTCCTAAATGTCCTACATTTCCATGAGCCAAAGGTACTAGATATAATTAATGCCATTTAGGATTCTGAACATAACACATGCTATGTTCAATCACCCCAAAATGTAGACATATGCATCTGTCTGTAGTCCAGCATGTAATGTGCACCTATGCCCCTTTACTGCTGCCCTTTACTAGATTATGGAGTCCAACTCCAAGATGATAAGCTCATGGCTTCCACCGTAACTTATGATAGTACCAGTCAGTCATCTGTGTGTGTGCATTTGGCCATGGACTGACTGGATCCGGTGCCTGATATCCATTCTGTTAGAGAGCATGCACAATGGCAAACCCTACTGTTACTGTTATCAATCACCTTTGCAAATAGTGAGAGAACTGCCTGCTCAGTTTACATGCATTGGAGGCCAGATGGGCAGACCTTCTGACTAAACTCAGGTCAAGGTCACATTTTACTTATCAACTAACCTCAGAACAATCTGACCAGTATGTACACTATCGTACTATTTATATTGAACAGTGATCCTTAAACCAAGCGTTAATCTATCATTTCCATAGTCTTCACATGAATGATGTTCGTTTTGGACTTCCCCATCGGAACCACAGCTGTCTCCCTCTTTGGTTTATTTGTAAGAGATCTCTCAGACTGGCCCAAGTTAGTACACAGTCTCAGCCTGGCGGTGTAAAATGGCTGAAGATTAACTACTGAAGCATAAATTGAAAGTGGATTATGGGCTGAGAAAGTAGAATTTGTTTCCTTAGGATATAAAGTTACAATAAGACGTAAGGGATCTCTTGCTAACATCTTGATGCCAGCAAAATGGGGACGAAGCACAATATTAGGCAGGTCATAATGTTATGCCTGACCGGTGTAAATTACACGTGAAAACTTTAACCAGTAAGCGAGGTAAGCAATACCAAGTAGCCTATATAAATCATATAGTACTTATTACTCTTCTATCATATATTGTATGGTCTGTCTATAACCATTAAGATTTTAACGTTATTGTTACATCTTTTCAAATGCGCCCCCCATGATTCATGAATAGTGGAACGTTCCTATCTTACTGCACATGCGCGAGATTCCCATACCTGGAATCCCCCAATCCACTAAATCCGCCCCTGAGCATAATAAGGATGCTTGGTTAAAATTGGTGGCAAATATTGAAATTTTTGAAAACCACAGAAGTTTACTGGCAAATATGACATACGGCCTTACATACGGCGGTGAAAAATACTTAGATGTCCTCTCCTTATTAAAAATTCGACACTCATGGTCGACGTTTCTTTTCTTTGGCCCATTTATTGTTAAACCTGGGCTCAATGCAATAGCAAACGTGAAGAATGAATATCTGTGTAGCAAAAGTCAGTAGTGTTTGGAGTGCGCCATCTAGTGGAATCAACTGAAACGCAGGGTATTGCAGGAAAAAGGAGAAATGAATGCGGTTTTTTGGACAATATTGTAAATATTTGACGGGCAGGATTAAACAGCTGTATAGATTGGCCACCGTTGCTTTAACCAAAAATGGTAAACACAAGTGTCACGGAAGAAAAGAAAAGAACAAAACAAAACTCTAGATTATCTCATACATTATGATTCTAACCTGACTAACCAAAACAAATCATCATCATTAACATGCCCTGCCTAGCTACACTTACTACCCAAACCAAAACGTACAGGGGTGGCGATCACTCCTTGCCTAGTGTGTCTAAAGGTCAGCTCTGGGTGTCGTGCAATGTATGTCATGTGACATCTTACCTGTCCACTTATCCCCTATATACAGGGGACCAAGTCACCATCAGAATAACAGCGGAATAATGATGAAACATAAATGACAAAAGGTGACAGGATGAAATTGAACTCATAATGATTGACACATACTGATTGACACAACAAAAGGGTTGGGATGGGTAACAGAACAATAACAAGAGCTTCTCTTCTGCTCGATTTGAAGCACCAGCAGTTCTGGCTTCCCAAATTGCAGCTCCTCATCCAGCTTCTGCACTGCATTCCTCGAAGTGTATGTGACAGTGACAGTGTATATAATATGCATGATGTACATAATGAACTGTACAACTGAGAACCAACTGTATATATATATATATATATATATATATATATATATATATATATATATATATATATATATATGTATATATACACTATATTGGCAAAAGTATTCGCTCACCCATCCAAATAATCAGAATCAGGTGTTCCAATCACTTCCATGGCCACAGGTGTATAAAATCAAGCACCTAGGCATGCAGACTGTTTTTACAAACATTTGTGAAAGAATGGGTCGCTCTCAGGAGCTCAGTGAATTCCAGCGTGGAACTGTGATAGGATGCCACCTGTGCAACAAATCCAGTCGTGAAATTTCCTCACTCCTAAATATTCCACAGTCAACTGTCAGCTGTATTATAAGAACGTGGAAGTGTTTGGGAACGACAGCAACTCAGCCACGAAGTGGTAGGCCACGTAAACTGACGGAGCGGGGTCAGCGGATGCTGAGGCGCATAGTGCGAAGAGGTCGCCAACTTTCTGCAGAGTCAATCGCTACAGACCTCCAAACTTCATGTGGCCTTCAGATTAGCTCAAGAACAGTGCGCAGAGAGCTTCATGGAATGGGTTTCCATGGCAGAGCAGCTGCATCTAAGCCATACATCACCAAGTGGAATGCAAAGTGTCGGATGCAGTGGTGTAAAGCACGCCGCCACTGGACTCTAGAGCAGTGGAGACGCGTTCTCTGGAGTGACGAATCGCGCCTCTCCATCTGGCAATCTGATGGACGAGTCTGGGTTTGACGGTTGCCAGGAGAACGGTACTTGTCTGACTGCATTGTGCCAAGTGTAAAGTTTGGTGGAGGGGGGATTATGGTGTGGGGTTGTTTTTCAGGAGCTGGGCTTGGCCCCTTAGTTCCAGTGAAAGGAACTCTGAATGCTTCAGCATACCAAGACATTTTGGACAATTCCATGCTCCCAACTTTGTGGGAACAGTTTGGAGCTGGCCCCTTCCTCTTCCAACATGACTGTACACCAGTGCTCAAAGCAAGGTCCATAAAGACATGGATGACAGAGTCTGGTGTGGATGAACTTGACTGGCCTGCACAGAGTCCTGACCTCAACCCGATAGAACACCTTTGGGATGAATTAGAGCGGAGACTGAGAGCCAGGCCTTCTCGTCCAACATCAGTGTGTGACCTCACAAATGTGCTTCTGGAAGAATGGTCAAAAATTCCCATAAACACACTCCTAAACCTTGTGGACAGCCTTCCCAGAAGATTGGAAGCTGTTATAGCTGCAAAGGGTGGACCGACGTCATATTGAACCCTATGGATTAGGAATGGGATGTCACTTAAGTTCATATGTGAGTCAAGGCAGGTGAGTGAATACTTTTGGCTAGAATAGGATGCATGTCCATGGGATGAAATTAAATATCTGCAATTTCAATATTTGTTTCTCAAGATATCCACAAGACCTAGCTCATAAGATTGTATATTACACTCTTTTTTATTTGGGAGAAGGGGGAATTTAAAATAGGTTGTCTGTCCATAAATGGGGACATAAAACAATTGAAATCTTCCCCTTATTGATAATATTCCAGAGCTATGCTGTTATTGCATTAAAAACTTTATCCACCCGTAATATCTTAAGTTTCTCATGTTCTGCATGTTTGCTTCAACGGACAGAGAATGTCTAGAGGATGCCCTAAACATTATAATATACATACACATTATTAAGACTGCCTCCATATATCATTATATGTCAATGTCCATCCACTTTAAAATAAACTATATAACTGCTTATTTATTACTAGACTGCTTTGAGTATTTCAGAAACTGTTGATCTCCTGAGAAAACATCCTGTGTGTGGAGAGTCTGCAGGCTAACACACCTTGTTAATGAAAGAGATCAGAAGAGAATGACCAGACATGTCTGACAGGAAGTCTAGAGTTACTTGTCAGAAAAGCACATCAGGTTCCACTAATGTCAGCCAAGAACACAATACTGTATAAGGTTTAGAAGCAAAATAATTTGACTTTTTTAATTCACACTTATTAGTGAATTCCACACTTCAGTGTTCTTTGTGGCTATTTATCAACCTCCAAAGTATATAAGAAGTAATTGAACAAAATGCTGCCTTTTGCATGTCCTAGTTATCATAAAATTCATATCACACTTGATTATCTTTCAACAATATTTTAATTGATTTTTAAACAGAGACATGACATACAAGGTAAATGTGAGGTGTGCTTTTCAAGGTACACTTGTATTATCTTATTTATAAACCCCTAACACACACCCCTATACCCCCCACCACACCCAACTCCAAGCCAGCCTTACATGTCTAAAAATGGCTAAACACCAAGCATAATTGAAGAAAGAAAAGAGAAACAAAATTAAATACATTGAAAAAGAAAAAATGAACTGGAGCTGGAAGTCTAGGTTATGTGCAAAGAAAGAGAGAGAGAAAATAAAAAAAATAAAAAGCCATACACCTGAGAAAACAAACCAATTAAATAAATAAAAGCTTTGAGTAAACATGTGTATAAAATATAAAATATCTAAATAAATATAAGCTGTCTAAACTGTGAAAAGGTATTGCTTTAAAAAATGAAACAAAAGAAAAGGAAGAAGAAAGTAGAAGAAGGTGAAATACACTATATTGCCAAAAGTATTCGCTCACCTGCCTTGACTCGCATATGAACTTAAGTGACATCCCATTCCTAATCCATAGGGTTCAATATGACGTCGGTCCACCCTTTGCAGCTATAACAGCTTCAACTCTTCTGGGAAGGCTGTCCACAAGGTTTAGGAGTGTGTTTATGGGAATTTTTGACCATTCTTCCAGAAGCACATTTGTGAGGTCACACACTGATGTTGGACGAGAAGGCCTGGCTCTCAGTCACTTCACTCTAATTCATCCCAAAGTGTTCTATCGGGTTGAGGTCAGGACTCTGTGCAGGCCAGTCAAGTTCATCCACACCAGACTCTGTCATCCATGTCTTTATGGACATTGCTTTGTGCACTGGTGCACAGTCATGTTGGAAGAGGAAGGGGCCAGCTCCAAACTGTTCCCACAAAGTTGGGAGCATGGAATTGTCCAAAATGTCTTGGTATGCTGAAGCATTCAGAGTTCCTTTCACTAGAACTAAGGGGCCAAGCCCAGCTCCTGAAAAACAACCCCACACCATAATCCCCCCTCCACCAAACTTTACACTTGGCACAATGCAGTCAGACAAGTACCGTTCTCCTGGCAACCGTCAAACCCAGACTCGTCCATCAGATTGCCAGATGGAGAAGCTCGATTCGTCACTCCAGAGAACGCGTCTCCACTGCTCTAGAGTCCAGTGGCGGCGTGCTTTACATCACTGCATCCGACGCTTTGCATTCCACTTGGTGATGTATGGCTTGGATGCAGCTGCTCTGCCATGGAAACCCATTCCATGAAGCTCTCTGCGCACTGTTCTTGAGCTAATCTGAAGGCCACATGAAGTTTGGAGGTCTGTAGCGATTGACTCTGCGGAAAGTTGGCGACCTCTTCGCACTATGCGCCTCAGCATTCGCTGACCCCGCTCCGTCAGTTTACGTGGCCTACCCCTTCGTGGCTGAGTTGTTGTCGTTCCCAAACACTTCCACGTTCTTATAATACAGCTGACAGTTGACTGTGGAATATTTAGGAGCGAGGAAATTTCACGACTGGATTTGTTGCACAGGTGGCATCCTATCACAGTTCCACGCTGGAATTCACTGAGCTCCTGAGAGCGACCCATTCTTTCACAAATGTTTGTAAAAACAGTCTGCATGCCTAGGTGCTTGATTTTATACACCTGTGGCCATGGAAGTGATTGGAACACCTGATTCTGATTATTTGGATGGGTGAGCGAATACTTTTGGCAATATAGTGTAGATTGATGCATATATTAATAAATAAATGAAACTTAAAGCTTAAAGGGTAAGTACCTGGTGGCTGGGCGGTGATGGGTTAGGCGGGTTGTTTATTCGGGTTTGGTAAATAAGCAAGGCAGATGGGTCGTATTTAGGCATTTAGGTTGGGGCAGGTTTGTGTGAGGCAAGGCTGGGAAGGGATAGGCCATGCATGAGAGATCCAGGTGGTGATGTGAAAGTACATTTTGTAAAGTTAATTTTTCCACCATGAATTACAAGTTTTTAAGGCATTTTACTCCAAGATTTATGATATGTTAGCCTTAGCATGTCAGAAATAGGTAAACGGTGAAGAACTTCCCTGGCTATAGTTAGCTGTGACATGAATGAATCTGCGCAGGGGCCATGAATCTCCTTCTGTTCACAACATCTGCAATTAAGTCTCATTGGCTTTGTGAATTCTAATAATCAACTAATGATAAGAAATTTATATACATCCACGTCGAGCAGAATGACAGGAAACTCTTGCATCTCTTTTAGACTGGATATTCATTCACTTGAGCATAGTAAATATTGGCTTGCTCGCTTCTGTAATTTACCATTTTATCAGGGCAAAGCCTGTTAAAGTAAGTGAGAGGAGATCCAAGCTGACTGACTTCAGGGGGAACAATGTCAGAGATGGTAAATGGTGTAATATCCACCTTCAGCCATGGATTATGTTTACCCAAGGTGCTGGTCAGTGCATCTGGAGTCTGATCTGGGATACACATGAGCTGTGTTTTACCTCCTGTCTTCCTACAAGCAATGTCTGTGTCACTAAGCTATTAGTGTTTGTACATCATCAGGTTAATTATCATCATCATCATCAGTGCAGCCTGCATGCCCTGGAACATAATCAAGATCCTCTACATTTATTGCTTTCATTGTCCTCTATTTCTGATTTCTCTGGCTGAGGAATCAGAGCTTTGTTTTTACCATAGAACAGTTTATTGTGCATCTTTCCTTTTCACTACAATAAGAAAAATCAAATAAATAAATTACTGCATGGATATATGTCAGCATTTGTTTGTGTGTAAATAATATTGACCGTGATGTTTACTTATCCTTATAATCCACTCACAGATCACCCTCTCATTACACTTTATACTGCACTACAATCTGGCTTTTTTCTTTTTACCCTGGACAGACATATCAACCGCATGGTCACACATGAATTTGGGGAAATTATGTCATAGATGTATTTCTGTATTTCTCATTTATTTTGCTCTCTCATTTACCCTCTGCCCTGTTCACAACAACATCATGGTTTGATCCCTACTAAGGTGAATTCTTGTTTGACCCCATTACATGATGACTGACCAGCAACTTTCTTCCTTTTGTGTGACTGAATGAAGTTATAGACTGAAATAATAACAGTCTACCCTGGATCTTAATGTTTTGTGTTTCTTTCTTGAACATTCATGAACATTTGCACCTTCTGAAATAGTTGTGTACGAGTCTCTCAGTTGACCTAAGTGTGAAAAGATGGACCTAAAAATTATATAGTCACCGCTGAAAAGGGGTCAAAATATGTAGCAAAAATTAAATAACAAAATGTGCAGATTTGTAAGAACAGTGGTCAGTTTTACTGCTCATGACAAACAGGGGACAGATGAAAAACAAAGCAGTAATCATTGGTAAACATAGTAAATTGTAACTATAAAGTGTAATGTGTGTTCATTCCTTCATTTTTATGTTTGTTTATTGCTGCAACAAGCTGTTATAAACTTCGTTAGAAAAACTGACCTAGCTAGTTAGCAGCTTAGCCGCTTTTTGTCTCGACATGGCAGACATGAGTGATTTAAGGGTTTGGTGTTGAAGTGTTTTAATGCTCTTGTCAGGTCAGGTCTCTATAGTAACACATTCGAATTTATTACGCAACAGAACAGAACCTTAGAACAGAACCTTACGTCAGAGTATCAACGCGTCAGTATTAGCTGTTCATTTTCAAAGAGAAGCTACGATGAGTGGACTTCATGCGAAAATGTCGAAAAAAACTTTGCAAGAGTTTTTGGACACGTCTATCCCGGACGGTAAAAAGGGCGTCCTGGACCTCAAAGCTCTACGAGGTCTACTGCTTGAATTAATAAACCGGCGTGGTGCCGAGATGGAGAGAGGGGGCAGTGGGGTGACAGCGGCCAGGATGGAGAGCGAGGGCAGCGGGAAGAGAGGGGACAGGATGGAGACCGCGGACAGGATGGAGAGAGCGGACAGGATGGAGACCGCGGACAGGATGGAGACCGTGGACAGGATGGAGACCGTGGACAGGAGAGAGACAGCGGACGTCGGCCGGGATGAAGATGAGTCGCAGCCGCTGAGCCTCTCCATCTCGGACACGAGCAAGCAGTTGGAGAAGGCAGTGTCCAAGGTAAGACCCCATTCTCTAGCCATTCTTCTAACATCTGGACATCCTTTTATTGTTCAGCAGAAATCTAATACTACACAAATACCTGTAATGTTTTCTACCCCGTTTTACATGTTGTTTAAATTAGCCTCCACATTAAACTTTACTATTTTACTGTTAGTCACTGTGATGTTGAAATGTATAACATTCTGTCTGAGAAATCTTAGTGTAGAAACTTAAACTGAAACCTTAATAAGTATCTGAAGGCCCATATTTTCCATTCTCAGTCTACAAGTCTGATGCAAAAATCAGGAAGAGAAGAGAATAAAGAGAATCAGGAGCTCAAGGAGGACATAAACATGCTGAAGAAAGAAATGGAGACACTCCAAAATCAGCTTAATCAGGTGAGCACATACATATACTTCACTTCTTTTTATCGAATACATTCCACATAGTCAAAGTGAGAACATCAGTTCATACTGAAGTCTGTTCATTTACACAGAGTGTAACACAGGTGACAGAAAACAGTAAAATGCAACAAAAGCTGAACCTGTTCATTATCTTGTTTATGCAGTGTGTGACTATGGAAGACATGCGAGCGGCTCTCGTCATCGAGAGACAAAACATGTTGAAGGTAAGATGATGGATTAGCACTGTGTGCAATTTGTGCAGTTTGAATAACTCGTACTTTATAAAACCCTGCTTAATTAAAACAGATTGAATAGAATGTGATAATTTACCGAAATGAACACAACATACCAGCCGAGATGTTTAGCAAACAAATGCTAGATTTGATTGCATTGCATGTAGTCTTAATTTAGAGAATCGTGTCCTCTCAAGATGACATAATGGTGGATATATGATCCATTTCCATACAGGAACTGAAAGACAGCATCACTGACACCGGGTTCTCAGATACAAGTAGAGGGATTAATGTCTCTCCTACCCTAAGAGACTCTTTGACAAACGTATCTGATGGAGCCCTGTCCCAGGTCTACAGTGGGGTTGAGCAGGACCCAGAGTCACCCAAAGCTCTGCTGGACGTAGTTCAACTAAAGGAGACGCAGAAGAGCCTGGAGGCTCGTGTGGTGCGCCTGGAAGGTGACATGCTTATGCAACTACTGAGGCCAAAAATGGCAGCATATTGGCATATAACTGTATAATATGAATTTCATAAACTACAGTTTGACAACTATGTTTAAAAGACTAATTACAGAGAGTCTTATAGATTAAAACATTAAAACAACACAATTCATATACTGTGATTTGTCTGATATTTAAGCCCCTTTTCCTGCTGTGCATATGTAGCTGGTCCAAATCTGGGTATTGGAAGCATGTATTAATTGTTCTGTATTTGAATTTTTTTGCTTAGGAGAAATAGAAAATATGCTGGAGGAGTTTCAGGTGACAGTCAGCCAGGGCAGAGACAATATCAGTGGATCGGAGCAGCAGCCTCATCTGCAAACAGCTGACCTCAGGTAAATTCCATTCTCAGGCTACAGGAAGCAACAGTGGGAACAGTTGTAGATCCTTCTCTTACTCGGAAATGTTAACATTTACATTTTCTATCTAAGAATCTGAGGAAGTATTTTTATATAGATGCAAATTAAAATATTAGCTAGTTGTACAATACATGTGTACTTGTAACCTTTAACTCTGTGTAATCTGTGTAATCAATGCCACAACTGTCTGTGGGTGGGATTATACACCAGTCTTTCTAACCATAATGAACCTTCCAAGAGAAGTATTTAAAAAATACTTGAAAATCTGAACAGGTAGTAAAAAAAGTTGTACAATGGTTAGCAAAGTTACATTAATGTTATGAGAAATATGTATGTATGTAAAAACCTGAGCTGATAGTAAAAAAAAACAATTGTAGAATCCTCCGTTCCACAATTGTCTACTAAATACATCCTCACAATCTTTCTTACACTGTAATATACACTTTGACAGGAATGAAGTGCAGAGCCTGCATGAGGAGCTCCAAAATGTGAAGCAGGAAATGCTGGCACTCAGCGAACAGAAGGAAAGCTCAGAGAAGGAAATGCAGGATGCACAGGAGGCTGTTCTGAAACTACAGGCTGAATGTGAGAAGCTCCACAGAACCACCAACAAGCTGCTGAAGCATCAGAAGCAGGGACAAAGTCAAACCCAGGTAAGGAATACTGAGTTTGTATTAGTCACGGAAAATACGGCACTGGCATTAGAGTACCACTATTATACACACAGAAAAATACATGTAATAATATGCTTGTCTCTCAGGAGCTGTACAAGATTATGAAGGAGCGGGATGAGAAGATGGCAGACAAGGAGCTCACAAAAATTGTTGAAGACATTGTGAGTGTCCTAAATTGTAACACATTATCAAATACAAAGTCCATCCAATGTCACTTTCAGTGGGTGAAATTTTTCTCCCTCATTCAGAGAGCGGACATGCAGACACTGGAGAACAAGGTCCTCCTGCATGATACAGCAGCAGCCAAGCTGAAGAAGAAGTTACGGGATCTTTACTGCAACTTCTGTGACTATAAGGAGACCTGTCAAAATGCCAATGAGAAGATTTTCCAGGATCTAGACTGCAAGGTAAACAGAGCAGATCTGTGACTTAACATGAAAAACCTTTTTTTGTTGGGCCTGAGGAAGAACAGGTTGCTAAGATATAATTGTACAGGTTTACCGTTCCTGTCAAAATTGTTTAGTGATTGCTTGGTCTAGCACATTTGATTTCAGTCAATAAGTCCGCTGTAAGGTAAATCATATGCTAGAGCGAAAAGAACACTAAATGTTCTTAAGGAGAAGCGACACATAATACGGTATTCTGAAAAATCAGAAAGATGAGTTAATCTTTTAAAGTTAAGACAAGGCTCCGATGAACTCTGAATATACATCTGATTGTAATGTTTTGTGTCTCTGGTTTCAGGTGGACCGCACTGACATGGATCATCTGAGGAAGCAGCTAGAGGTTTTCAGGTTGAGAATCCTCATGCTACACGGCCAACCCTCAGATGATGCTGCTGTCTTCAAGAAGTGAGTGATGCAAACAGTGTCAGTGTGTTTCAGTGTAAAACTCCTTTATAGCTTCTCCCTCTTTAGCCACACTCTAAAAGATGCTTCTATATTATGATGCTTTTCTTTTTAATTAAAGCTCCATGCTTCCTGCTCACATGTACATTATGTGCTTGCCCCATTTAAAGCCAGCATAGTTTCACCTATGCCATTGTGTTCACCGTTTTCTGGTTAAACTATGTGATTGCAGGCCAAATTTAGTACCTAATAACGACCAATAAACTGTCCAACCCTTTTTCAACTGTACTTTTGGATCCTACATTTTCAGAGATACAGCTTTGGTGATTAACAGCCATGTGCTGCTGTTGCAGGGACATTTTCATTTTATTTGTCTATGGCATATGATGAATTCCACAGTAGATTTTGAGACTGATTGGTTCTGCCCTGTTACTTTGTTGTTGTTTCTTTGTAGATAAAATCTATTTGCAGAATGTAGTACATAAAAATACAGCAGCCAGTGTTTTGACTTGTCAAGTGTTTTGACAGTGTTTTGACTTCTACCATGTCTTCACATTAATGTATTTTTTTCTCCCTCTTCCTAACAGAGAGTGTTTGACAAAGTTCAACTGCCTCTCCTGTGATCGTCCTGTCAGCATGAGTACTCCTGGACCGTATGTTTGCATCTTGAGCTTTAAATCCATTTTAATGTATTCTACATGACTGAGTACTATAAATTAACTCTGTCCTGTGCTTCTTTTTCTTTTTTTCTGGATGCTCTCAGATCCATTCCGGTATTGCCTAAGCCTCCAAGTGTCCCCGCTCCAAAGTGCAACAGGAGGTAAAGCTCATTTTTGTCAGTAGTTTGTATCATGGCTATAATAATAACATGTATAGGTGGAAAGTATTGTAACAAGAACAGTAACTATAGGAAACAATGAGTAACACAAGTGTCTTGTTTTACCCTTATTCTGCTTAGTTTTACTTCTTTTAAGGAAATCATAAATCGTAATTTCCTTATATTCCTAAGACCATAATCCACCTTCAGTTCACCTACACTTTATGCTTCCGTAGTTAAACATCAGCCTTTTTACTTCTCCAGGGTGAGGCAGTGGACTAACTTGGACAAGTCCGATGAGAGATCGTCTACAGAGGGGAGCGTGGAGCAAACCAGGGAGGAAGAGAGCTGTGGTTCTGATGAGCGAGTCCACAAGGAAGTGAGACTGACCGTCACCCCCCCCAAAGAAGGCAAGAACAGTAAACAGGAGGACAAGGTCAACCACAGTCAGCTGCTGACATCTAAAAGAAAAACGACTAAACGGCTGCTGCCATTACGAGAGCAGCTTCCCAAGATGGAGCTGCGTTGCACTGGTACGTCCCAGACACTCACCAACTTGCAAATTTCAGTTTGGAACAAGGGTAAAATGCAAAAAACGTTTTTAATATTATTAATCAGTTATCTGAAAACTCCTCATTGTAGTGATCTATTGAAAAATTGTTTAGCTAGCATTAGAAAGAAAACATAAGCAGCAGCAGAGGGATTTGTCCAGAAGGGACTTAAAATGGCAGTACAAATGCTAAAGCCATCACAGACAAGATGAAGAGTTTTTATTGCTCCCGATGACCAACGATTTTCACTTGTGGAGGCTCAGAGACTCCATCCAGCTCTTTGAGCATTTAGAGTTCTGTTATGGTCTCCCATGTCACTGCTACTTTTCTAATGTTGCTTTGTTGGCTTTGTGCAATATTGTGATGACTCTCATACCTGATCAAAGCTCACACTATGGCTAAGACTGTGGAGGAGTGTGATGTTGCTAGCTGTGTAGCACATAATTTACAGCTAGTTGTGAACTAGCTGTAAGTGTACTGAGCTAGCAAAGCAACTCTGTGTGTGTGTGTGCGTGCACATTGGGAAAAATCTAGTTTGGTACCAATGCAAAATGATTCAGAGAACAACAGAAACTACTGCTACAAATTCGGAGCTCACAGTCCCTGTCTTTCGACCGATACAAGACATGCGATTTTTAGATTAAGTAGGATTCCTGTTACCTAATCAAAGTGATGTAAAAATACATTGAGCAAAATCTTCTTGCATGTGTGTTATATCCTGCATATTCATCAGTGACACAAAAAATGAATAATACATTGGACTCTCACACACGACAGATCTACTCTAGCAATCAAGTTAGATTTGGTTTTCTTTGACGTTTTGAACTTTTGTGTTTTTATCACTATAGACTACAGTAAACAGGAGGACAAGGTCAACCACAGTCAGCTGCTGACATCTAGCAGAAAAACGACTAAACGGCTGCTGCCATTACGAGAGCAGCTTCCCAAGATGGAGCTGCGTTGCACTGGTACGTCCCAGACACTCACCAACTTGCAAATTTCAGTTTGGAACAAGGGTAAAATGCAAAAAACGTTTTTAATATTATTAATCAGTTATCTGAAAACTCCTCATTGTAGTGATCTATTGAAAAATTGTTTAGCTAGCATTAGAAAGAAAACATAAGCAGCAGCAGAGGGATTTGTCCAGAAGGGACTTAAAATGGCAGTACAAATGCTAAAGCCATCACAGACAAGATGAAGAGTTTTTATTGCTCCCGATGACCAACGATTTTCACTTGTGGAGGCTCAGAGACTCCATCCAGCTCTTTGAGCATTTAGAGTTCTGTTATGGTCTCCCATGTCACTGCTACTTTTCTAATGTTGCTTTGTTGGCTCTGTGCAATATTGTGATGACTCTCATACCTGATCAAAGCTCACACTATGGCTAAGACTGTGGAGGAGTGTGATGTTGCTAGCTGTGTAGCACATAATTTACAGCTAGTTGTGAACTAGCTTTAAGTGTACTGAGCTAGCAAAGCAACTCTGTGTGTGTGTGTGCACATTGGGAAAAATCTAGTTTAGAAATCTAAGGTTAAAAAATGAAATGGAAAGAAACTTCTCTTGTTTTAAATACCAACTATGTTTACAATAATTGTCATGTCTGATTTACCTGTGTCATGGCTATGTAAAATTAATCACTGACTTCTAAACTTTTTAGATATGGAGTATAATCTTTAAAATAAAAAGAAAAGTACATATATTGGTTATTAATATCCGGTATCTGCTACAAGAAGGCGCTAATTGTTGATTATATTATATATCATCCCAATATCCACACATCCCTAATATAAATAATAATAAAATAAGTATAATAAAAGTGATCAGATACATAGAATAGAACTGATTAAGGAGGACATCAAATAAAAAGTAAGGAATTAGAATAAAAAATGGGTGTCTACATTGAGGTTTACAGAACCTAATTGGTAAAGTGTTGTTAAAATGTCATTGTGTGCTCAAAAACACATTGCTGTAATGATCACTGACCCTCTGACATTGTATCTCTCAATTCCAGGTACAGGCATAAAGAAGGAAAAGCAATGGTACCCTAAGGAATCCTTGCCAGAGAATCTACGTTCCCGACAGAAATAATTCAATGAAAGAATAAACACTTTGAAATAATTGTAATGTCAGCTTCTGTTCTGTTTTACCCTCTAAATTGTCAGGGGTGATGAGAGACACTTAAACAACAAATGCCACAATGTCATGAGGAAACAAAACATCTTAGTCTCTATTTATACAAGGAAATCCAGTGTCCCTTTCCTCCATGACAGACTGACAGCTGGTCTCTGGGTCACTATTCAGTATAAATAGTACCATAGGGTGTGTACTGGTCAGAATGTTGCACTATCGATTGATAAGTAAACAAAAGACCTTGACCTGAGTTTAGCCACAAGGTCAGCCAATATGACCAGCAATGTAAGCAACTGTAAAATGTAAAATCAAAAGCATAGTATTCATCAGTTTGTGCAGGATGATGATTTGGATGAATCAGAATAATGTTCTGTTCTGTAAATGATGCAGGTTAAAAAATAAATGTAAAAGAACATTTTAAATAGTTTCACACTGCGTAACAGCTTATGATAATGGGACATTTAAAAAATTACTTGAAATTTTTTAATAATACAGCCTCTTGTGTGCATGCTGAGACTTTCCATCAAAGTCAAGTTGGAAATCATCCAAAACTGGTGATCGACTCCTATCAAAATCTATCAAGTCTCCTCTTTCAGAAGCCATCAAGCAGAAGTCATGGCTGATTCTAATGGAAGCCAAGATCAACTGATTAAACTGCTGATATCAGGTGTGGCTCCGGCTTCATTGGTATGAAAACCTGATGATCAACAAGCTATAACCAACAGTTTAGAATACTTAACATAATTCAAAACAACTTCAAAACAAGCTGTCTGAGCAGTCTACTGGGCAGAAATGGTTCCTAAATGTCCTACATTTCCATGAGCCAAAGGTACTAGATATAATTAATGCCATTTAGGATTCTGAACATAACACATGCTATGTTCAATCACCCCAAAATGTAGACATATGCATCTGTCTGTAGTCCAGCATGTAATGTGCACCTATGCCCCTTTACTGCTGCCCTTTACTAGATTATGGAGTCCAACTCCAAGATGATAAGCTCATGGCTTCCACCGTAACTTATGATAGTACCAGTCAGTCATCTGTGTGTGTGCATTTGGCCATGGACTGACTGGATCCGGTGCCTGATATCCATTCTGTTAGAGAGCATGCACAATGGCAAACCCTACTGTTACTGTTATCAATCACCAAAGTGAGAGAACTGCCTGCTCAGTTTACATGCATTGGAGGCCAGATGGGCAGACCTTCTGACTAAACTCAGGTCAAGGTCACATTTTACTTTATCAACTAACCTCACCAAGTTAGTACACAGTCTGAGCCTGGTGGTGTAAAATGGCTAAAGATTAACTACTGAAGCATAAATTGAAAGTGGATTTTAAGGTTTTCTTAGAATAAAAATAACCAAACTCAATTGTATAAAGTTAAAATAAGACATAAGGGATCTCTTGCTAACATCTTGATGCCAGCAAAAGGGGGACCAGCACAATATTAGGCAGGTCATAATGTTATGCCTGACCGGTGTAAATTAAACGTGAAAACTTTCTTGCATTGACTGTTTGCTAGCATAATCAGGGGCGGACTTAACCAGTAAGCGAGGTAAGCAGCCGCTTAGGGCCCCGGGGAATTAGGGGGCCCCCGACCAATACCAAGTAGCCTATATAAATCGTATAGTACTTATTACTCTTCTATCATATATTGTATGGTCTGTCTATAACCATTAAGATTTTAACATTATTATTACATCTTTTCAAATGCGGGGGGCCCCCCCATGATTCATGAATAGTGGAATGTTCCTATCTTACTGCACATGCGCGAGATTCCCATACCTGGAATCACTTAGGGTCCCCAAATCAATAAGTCCGCCCCTGATTACCATAAAATCAAAGGTATTAATCTGTCTAAATTACATGTTTTGCTGATATTTCTATTTAAATTTATGATATAAAACTTTTCACCATTCAGCATTTCTACAGAAAAATCAGGATAAAATAAGTTTAAATATGGGTTGAATCTGATAATGTGCTACATGAAATTTTTATAGTGTGTAATTGCTTTGGTGTTTGGGGTTGTATTTACTTGTGTCTGATGTTTTAGCCGCTTTAGCCTGCATCTTGCTTGGTGCAGTGGTGGCTCAAGTGGTTAAGGCTCTGGGTTTGTGATTGGAGTATTGGGGTTCAAGCCCCAGCACCGCCAAGCTCCACTGTTGGGCAATTGAGCAAGGCCCTTTATCCTCTCAGCTCTAGGGGCACTGTAGCATAGCTGCCCCTGCACTCTGACCCCAACCTCCTCAGCTGGGATATGCAAAGAAAAGAAATCCACTGTAATGTATGTGTGCTCTTTATTTTGTCTGCTCATGCATGTGCACTTCATGAGTGCTCAACTTTTAATATTACCTCAGAGTACTTGTTGATTTAGTACAATGGAGGAGAAATAGACTGCCTTGCACCACAAAAAAATCATTTTGATGCCATTTTAACTTGTAGCTTGCCTATTTTTTTTTAGCTTTGCCTAAAAGTATTGCTTAAGAACACAAGATAACTTGCTAAATTAGTAGCAGGGAGAAGAGAGAAACTCTCATGCACCACTAACGGAAAGTGAACTTTCGATGCCATTTTAACTCGCAGTTAGTGCCATTTCTTTATTATTTATTACTTATTATCTTTTAAAGTGCTAGTTGAGGTTGTTCCTCACCCATTGGATAGAGAAGAAACTAGCACTTTTAAAGACTATTATTGGATGGTACTGGCCATTGGTGTGCTGTTAATTGTGCAGTTCATGCTGATTATAGATTTCATGATTGTGAACAAGGATTTTTTTTCAACAAAAGTTGAAAATATGAAAAACAAGAAGCAATTGTCAATGAACCCTCATCTCAGACCTCTCTGATTATGAATGGAGAAAGACATGTTAAAGATGGTCTTGTCCAGTTGAACCTTTACAACTAACCACTAACAATCTTTATTTATCAAAAAAAATTTTTGTTAGCTTTAGTGTTTTAATAAGCATTGTTACTAATGCCTAATTAGATTACTTGAAGCATAAGGACAAGGTAACTATCTGTACACTGAGGTTAATAAACCTGTTTCTGGAGAGCATTTGAGCCTTTGTTCAAGAGATTTTGTGACAATTCAGACTAGGTTAAAGGCTGGTGGCATTGATAGGATCTAGAAATGTCCTTAAGGTAAGTAAACTGACCACAAACACACACAAGTTTCCAACTCTGCAGAAAGGTGGGATGGCCAGCACTCTGAATTGTCGTCATTGTTATCAATAATCAGCTCCACTGAGTACATTTAATTGATAGGCTTTTGAACTGGTACTGCCCTGCATCAGTAATTGTGTCTTTTATGGATCTTCAAACTTATTATGTAGAGTTCCTCAAGAGTTGATTTTTGGACCTTGTCATATATGTTATGTTTTGGTCATGAAAAGTAATCTACTCTGCATGTCTATGGGATGAAATAGTAAAATATCTGCAATTTCAATATTTGTTTCTCAAGATATCCACAAGACCTAGCTCATAAGATTGTATATTACACTCTTTTTTATTTGGGAGAAGGGGGAATTTAAAATAGGTTGTCTGTCCATAAATGGGGACATAAAACAATTGAAATCTTCCCCTTATTGATAATATTCCAGAGCTATGCTGTTATTGCATTAAAAACTTTATCCACCCGTAATATCTTAAGTTTCTCATGTTCTGCATGTTTGCTTCAACGGACAGAGAATGTCTAGAGGATGCCCTGAACATTATAATATACATACACATTATTAAGACTGCCTCCATATATCATTATATGTCAATGTCCATCCACTTTAAAATAAACTATATAACTGCTTATTTATTACTAGACTGCTTTGAGTATTTCAGAAACTGTTGATCTCCTGAGAAAACATCCTGTGTGTGGAGAGTCTGCAGGCTAACACACCTTGTTAATGAAAGAGATCAGAAGAGAATGACCAGACATGTCTGACAGGAAGTCTAGAGTTACTTGTCAGAAAAGCACATCAGGTTCCACTAATGTCAGCCAAGAACACAATACTGTATAAGGTTTAGAAGCAAAATAATTTGACTTTTTTAATTCACACTTATTAGTGAATTCCACACTTCAGTGTTCTTTGTGGCTATTTATCAACCTCCAAAGTATATAAGAAGTAATTGAACAAAATGCTGCCTTTTGCATGTCCTAGTTATCATAAAATTCATATCACACGATTTTTTTTCAACAATATTTTTATTGATTTTTAAACAGAGACATGACATACAAGGTAAATGTGAGGTGTGCTTTTCAAGGTACACTTGTATTATCTTATTTATAAACCCCTAACACACACCCCTATACCCCCCACCACACCCAACTCCAAGCCAGCCTTACATGTCTAAAAATGGCTAAACACCAAGCATAATTGAAGAAAGAAAAGAGAAACAAAATATTTAAATACATTAAAAAAGAAAAAAACAACTGGAGCTGGAAGTCTAGGTTATGTGCAAAGAATGAGAGGGAGAAAAGAAAAAGAAAGAAAAGAAATAAAAAGCCATACACCTGAGAAAACCAACCAATCAAATAAATAAAAGCTTTGAGTACACATCTGTATAAAATATCTGTTAAAGTAAACATCTGTATAAAATATAAAACATCTGTAAATAAATATAAGCTGTCTAAACTGTGAAAAGTTATTGCTTTAAAAAACGAAACAAAAGAAAAGGAAGAAGAAGAAAGTAGAAGAAGGTGAAGATTGATGCATATATTAATAAATAAATGAAACTTAAAGCTTAAAGGGTAAGTACCTGGTGGCTGGGCGGTGATGGGTTAGACGGGTTGTTTATTCAGGTTTGGTAAATAAGCAAGGCAGATGGGTCGTATTTAGGCGTTTAGGTTGGGGCAGGTTTGTGTGAGGCAAGGCTGGGAAGGGATAGGCCATGCATGAGAGAAGTTTTTAAGGCATTTTACTCCAAGATTTATGATACGTCAGCCTTAGCATGTCAAAAATAGGTAAACGGTGAAGAACTTCCCTGGCTATAGTTAGCTGTGACATGAATGAATCTGCGCAGGGGCCATGAATCTCCTTCTGTTCATAACATCTGCAATTAAGTCTCATTGGCTTTGTGAATTCTAATAATCAACTAATGATAATAAATTTATATACATCCACGTCGAGCAGAATGACAAGAAACTCTTGCATCTCTTTTAGACTGGATATTCATTCACTTGAGCATAGTAAATATTGGCTTGCTCGCTTCTGTAATTTACCATTTTATCAGGGCAAAGCCTGTTAAAGTAAGTGAGAGGAGATCCAAGCTGACTGACTTCAGGGGGAACAACGTCAGAGATGGTAAATGGTGTAATATCCACCTTCAGCCATGGATTATGTTTACCCAAGGTGCTGGTCAGAGCATCTGGATCTGGGATATACATGAGCTGTGTTTTACCTCCTGTGTTCCTATAAGCAATTGCTTTTGGCTGCAAGCAATGTCTGCATCACTAGCTATTAGGGTTTGTACATCATCAGGTTCATCATCATCATCATCAGTGCAACCTGCATGCCCTGGAACATAATCAAGATCCTCTACATTTATTGTCTTCATTGTGCTCTATTTCTGATTTCTCTGGCTGAGGAATCACAGCTTTGCTTAAACTGTAGACCAGTTTAGTGTGCATGTGTCAGCCGGGTGGTGATATGTGACACAACAGTTAAATTAAATTTGCAAAAAGCTTGTTTACAACCGACTACGTCACCTAGGGTATAAATGGAGACCCCAGGAACCCCCTACCAAAACAGGTTTGTTTTTCAAGGTGTGGAACAGTGGGGAAAACATCACCTGACAAATACTCAAATATACAATTTTTTATTACAATCAAGGGATACAGGAAAGAATAAAAAAGAACCAGAGTCCAAAGTCCCCAGATAGCAAATTGGATCTGGGCCAAGTCTGGCTGAGTTTCGGCTTTAAGTTTGGCCCAGATACCACATGGAATTACGGCCCAAAGCTGGCCCAAATGCGGTTTGCCAAAAGTCAACCAGACCAATGCTAGAAACAGACCAAAACTCAGCCACAACTCCACAATGTCACCAGAAATCAGCCAGAACTGACCCACCACAGTGCCAGAATCCACACGTGTCAGCCAGACAAGAGCCAAAATGCCACCACCTTTACCCCAGAACTCAGCCACAATTTATCCAGAAGGTCCACAAAACAGCCAGAACTGGACCAATATTATGCCAGAATCCCCAAAACTGAACCAGAAATTACCCGTATAATATTTATTATGCGAGGTATAATAAAAGAATGAAACTACACAAATTCAAAGCAGAATGGTTTATTTAAATCAACATAAAAAATAAACAGTGGAAAAAAGATAAGAAACCAGTTAAATCAAAACAAATATTTACAATACAAAAATAACAAAAGACTACAGAAACATTACAGAAATGTTATGTTAAAGGTGTTGTTCTTTTTCTGCCACCCTCATGGTCACCAGCCAGATGAAACCACCTTTTAATAAATTTTTCAACCCCCAGCATGAAGGAGAATGAAGGAAAAAGCTTCCTTCACATCCACTCCACCCAGCAATCCTAGTTCAAGGACGAGTGTTTCCTTTGCGTCCAGACAGTGCAGTGATGGCACTGTTTATATGATGGCATGCCAGATGTGGCCCAGATCTTTCCATGCCAGATGTGGCCCGGTTATGGTTTGGTTTATGTGGCCCAGATCTTTCCATGCCAGATGTGGCCCGGTTATGGTTTGGTTCATGTGGCCTAGTTATGGTTTGGTTCATGTGACCCAGGTCTGTCCATGCCAGATGTGGCCCGGTTATGGTTTGGTTTATGTGGTCCAGACCTGTCCATGTCAGATGTGGCCCAGATCTGTCCATGCCAGATGTGGCCCGGTTATGGTTTGGTTTATGTGGTCCAGACCTGTCCATGTCAGATGTGGTCCAGACCTGTCCATGTCAGATGTGGCCCGGTTATGGTTTGGTTCATGTGGCCCAGATCTGTCCATGCCAGATGTGGCCCAGATCTGTCCCTGCCAGATGTGGCCCCGTTATGGTTTGGTTTATGTGGTCCAGGTCTGTCCATGCCAGATGTGGCCCGGTTATGGTTTGATTTATGTGGCCCAGATCTGTCCCTGCCAGATGTGGCCCCATTATGGTTTGGTTTATGTGGTCCAGGTCTGTCCATGCCAGATGTGGTCCAGGTCTGTCCCTGCCAGATGTGGCCCCGTTATGGTTTGGTTTATGTGGTAGAGGGCTGTCCCTGCCAGATGTGGCCCGATTGTGATTGAGCTTATGTTGCCCATATGTTTTCTATGTGGTGTCTCACACTAATTCAGCTCTTTCAGAGTTTATTGCAATTTTGTGCATTCAAACTCACACCACATCACATGCTCCAACACTGACAGAAAACGTTTATTTCTGTTTTATTTTTTCTGAAAAGTAGTGATGGGCGGAGACGATACGCCGTGTCGAGCGCTTCAAACCACTGACGACAACCAACCGATCTTGTTCTTCGCTCTCATTGGCCGCCGCTCAACATGTGATCCCGATTCCTACGCTCTCATTGGCTCCTGCTACTTCGAAGTGCGATCTGAATCGGATACGCTGTTTTGAGCAGAGAGAACAGAGAGGTGAGTACACGGTATTATTAATCTTTACAGAATATTTTAAAGAAACAAGTTGTAGCTTAAACTGTATTTCATTTGAACGGGGAAGCTGGACTGTCCGAGTTTCATATAATGTTGAAGAGAAGCTTTGTGAGAAACGTCACTCACTCCGTGCAATATCTGGTAATGAAGCGCTGAAGTGAGCAAACGGTTTTTGTATTTTGGGTGGCCGGAGTCTGTGGGACAGATCGTTAGCTTCTATGCTGGAATTCTGTTTAGATGTTTAAACAATAGTTGCCCGGCTATAGAAAGGAGGAACATTATATTAATATTATATAATAATTTCATTATATAATATTCCCACATTCCCACGATAGTTGGACGGGATTGTCGAGTTATAACACACAGTCAAAGTAGCTAGCGTATTTTTCCCGCCAATTATTCCCGCTTCGTCTGTGAAGCGGGAATAAAAACTGCACGCGCACTGTCCGTAAAGCGATAACAAAACAAATGTCGCGATAGACTCGTACACGACCTGCACGGCTTGACTCCATATTCTCGTTGGCTTGAGTTGGAGGACCACTATATATATATATATATATAGACTATAGTATATAGGAATATAGTATATAGGAAAGCAGTGTATATATATATATATGTATGTATATGTATGTATGTATAGTCTGCTTTCCTCTGTTTCTTTGCTAACAAGATGTACTGTCTAATGCACTAGAAATCCTTATTTCTTATTATTCTTAATTCCTGAATAATGTATTCCACTTCTTGAATCTCCTGAACCAAAAAGAGAGTCAAATGCTAATCGTGCTACCTGCAGAGTACACCATACTCCTGACCTGGAACAGAGAGGCCGCGCGTCCCTTGGCCCGCACCGGAGCGACCGCGCGTCCCTTGGCCTGCACCAAAGACAGACCGTTTCTTCCGAGCTACATCATTTGATAAGCACGGCCAGTCTTCATACATGTGAGCATTTTATTGCATTCGTAGAATGTGGTCTTCTGATGGGTTTGTTTACTTATCTGCAAAAATGTATTTCTTCCAAGCACTCCTGTGAAATATTCTCACAAATCCAGAGATGATGGACCAAATGAAAATCATTTTTACAACTGTCCAGGGATTGAAATCTGTAGTTGAAGAAGACAGGTGTTGAACCAAATTTGTTACCAGTAGCTGATAGCCACTCCTTCAGGTTTTCAACGGACTGGCTCAGACATAGTCCTGACCTCAAAAACCAACTGGTGTCAGTTTATATTGAGGAGAAAAAACTGTCTAATGCTATCCCTGTTCTTTATAATATAGACTTTAAATAATGTTGTTGGGTTGTACAATAGAAAAATGGAACCTGGAAAAGTCATGAAAATCCCAAATGGAATTTCAAGGCCATGGAAAATGATAGATTTATTTTTGTTTGTTCACATGGGCTGTCATGGTGTTTCAGTTGTTTATCGTTACTGTATGAGAAGCGACTTCAGCATGTGATCATAGGCTGAAGTGGCCCAGTCACCTTTGTGCTATCCACAACTTCTGCTAACCTCAAATGGGCATTCATTTAATTGTTGTTCAGAATATCAGACCAGTTCAGATTTTCTGAACAATTTCAAACATATTAGTTTAGGGTTGGAGCATTTTGTACTGCTAATCAACTAACAAGGAAATGTCAATTCACAGATAAATGCACTGGCTCTTAAAGGTGGGGGAGATGTTAGTGTGTAAAGTGAGTAATGGGTGCAACCATTACACACTCTCTGGCCAAGAATATCAACATGCGAGGTATAAATGGAAAGATTGGCTTCCAGCAGCTGCAGATAAAAGATGTTCTGATTGGTAAGTTTGTCTTGAGACTTATTGACTCCCTCACAGACTCACTTTGACCATACATTTTATATGGCTGGATTAACACTGCATGCCTTGATGGCCAAATATGACATTTCTAGCCTATATCAGATTTTTGAAAAATTGCTTGTGTCTTTGTTTTAGCTGCTGTGCGACGTAATCGCCTAACTTGTGATGCCACTGACCAAGAAATTGAGTCAAGAATAACAAAATGGCTTCAAAATGCACCAGATGGGAATGGAGGGCGACAGGAGCGAATGAGGTGAAAGGAGCAGTGATGTGTTTATTAATGTTGAAAGGCTACGCCAAAGTGTTCACGAATATTGCTGCTGTTTGAAGACTGTTCCAGTGCCTTTTTGCACTCAAATTTGATTCACTGGTTTTTTTTTGTTTGTTTGTTTTTGTTTGTTTGTTAGTTTTTCTTTACAATTTTCAGTGTTTGAACTCTTCAGGACTGAGTTCCAATGCTATTTTTACTTTCAAATGTGATTTTTACTCTTGCACTATTTATGTTTCAGTTATGTTTCATTTCACAGTTAAATGTGTTTTAAATCTGGTATTTGATTTTATATATAATGCAAAACACACTGTTTGCGTTT
Source organism: Hemibagrus wyckioides (assembly GCF_019097595.1). Lineage (NCBI taxonomy): Eukaryota > Metazoa > Chordata > Actinopteri > Siluriformes > Bagridae > Hemibagrus > Hemibagrus wyckioides. The sequence continues at coordinate 158,336 of NC_080733.1, read as the reverse complement.
GCCTGCACTGTATGTCTACGTGCTGAGACAGACACGCCTCCCTGCCAGTAAATATCCAGTCAGTGAGTGCTAAAGTTAGGGGCGGTGACCAAGCTTGTGATGCTGGTGTCAGGTTTCACTCTAATCCTGGAGAGCGGTGAAGTGAGACAGAAACACGAGGAGCAGCGCTGTGATTCAAATCTGTGGTGTGGGAACATTTGTTGTTGACCATGATGCAGATGAAACAAAAACAGTAAACAAAAAATGACTGTGTTTAAGCAGTGTTACACATGAGTTAGATACGGACATGGAAATACTTCCAACATGACCACACATCTGCAGCTTCATCACCCCGCGATATCACTGTGTGGAGGCGGGAGCCTTTTTTCCCGACCTCTACGAAAAAACGTGCGCAAAAATTGAATACGCTTTGGTTAAAGCACAAAGTCTTGCTCTCATAACAGATAGCTGGAGCTCGGGGGTAACAGAGTTATCTCACAGTGACTGGTCATTACATAGCGGATTGGGAAATGAAGAGCGCCGTCCAAACCCGTCTCCTGTAATAGTCATACAAGCGCTAATTTTTATACCTCACTATTTTCAGTACACTTTCATTGTGTTAGTTGATTTTTGCATTTAAGTAAAATAAAGAGAATTGCAACTAAAACCAGTTTTTTCTTCTTAACATACTTACTGTTCCCGTCACCTAAACAAAGAATAATGGGGAAAAAAAACTTTAATTTGCCAAGCCATCCGAACCGAACACCATGGGTAAAAACCGCGGTACGTATTGAACCGTGGGTCAACTGTATTGTTGCATCCCTAATATATGTATATATATATATATATATATAAAATATATATATATATATATATATATATATATATAAAATATATATATATCTACATCCTGGCCAACATCCGCTGTCTCTCTCCTGTCCCCTCTCTTCCCGCTGGCTGCTGTCACCCCGCTGCCCGCTCTCTCCATCTCGGCACCACGCCGGTTTATTAACCCGAGCAGTAGACCTCGTAGAGCTTTGAGGTCCAGGACGCCCTTTTTACCGTCCGGGATAGACGTGTCCAACAAGTCTTGCAAAGTTTTTTTTGACATTTTCTCATGAAGTCCACTCAACGTAGCTTCTCTTTGAAAATGAACAGCTAATACTAACACGTTGATACTCTGATGTAAGGTTCTGTTCTGTTGCGTAATAAATTCGAATGTGTTACTATAGAGACCTGACCTGACAAGAACATTAAAACACTTCAACACCAAAACCTTAAATCACTCATGTCTGCCATGTCGAGACAATAAGCGGCTAAGCTGCTAACTAGCTAGGTCTGTCTCCCTCCTGTCCGCTCTCTCCATCCTGTCCCCTCTCTCCATCCTCTTCACGGTCTCCCTCCTGTCCCCTCTCTCCCTGCTGTCCTCGCCCTCCATCCTGGCCGCTGTCACCCCGCTGCCCGCTCTCTCCATCTCGGCACCACGCCGGTTTATTAACCCGAGCAGTAGACCTCGTAGAGCTTTGAGGTCCAGGACGCCCTTTTTACCGTCCGGGATAGACGTGTCCAACAAGTCTTGCAAAGTTTTTTTTGACATTTTCTCATGAAGTCCACTCAACGTAGCTTCTCTTTGAAAATGAACAGCTAATACTAACACGTTGATACTCTGATGTAAGGTTCTGTTCTGTTGCGTAATAAATTCGAATGTGTTACTATAGAGACCTGACCTGACAAGAACATTAAAACACTTCAACACCAAAACCTTAAATCACTCATGTCTGCCATGTCGAGACAATAAGCGGCTAAGCTGCTAACTAGCTAGGTCAATTTTTCTAACGAATATTTTGCATTTATTTTGACCCCTTTTCAGCGGTGACTATATAATTTTTAGGTCCATCTTTTCACACTTAGGTCAACTGAGAGACTCGTACACAACTATTTCAGAAGGTGCAAACGTTCATGAATGTTCAAGAAAGCAACACAAAACATTAAGATCCAGGGTAGACTGTTATTATTTCAGTCTATAACTTCCTTCAGTCACAAAAAAAAGAAGAAAGTTGCTGGTCAGTCATCATGTAATGGGGTCAAACAAGAAATCACCTTAGTAGGGATCAAACCATGATGTTGTGAACAGGGCAGAGGGTAAATGAGATATATGAGAAACACAGAAATGTGCTCATCTGATTAAGCTGATTTTGGAGTGTCTCCATTTCTTTCTTCAGGATGTTTATGTCCTCCTCGGGCTCCTGATTCTCTTTATTCTTTGATTTTTGCATCAGACTTGTAGACTGAGAATGGAAAATATGGGCCTTCAGATACTTATTAAGGTTTCAGTTTAAGTTTCTACACTAAGATTTCTCAGACAGAATGTTATACATTTCAACATCACAGTGACTAACAGTAAAATAGTAAAGTTTAATGTGGAGGCTAATTTAAACAACATGTAAAACGGGGTAGAAAACATTACAGGTATTTGTGTAGTATTAGATTTCTGCTGAACAATAAAAGGATGTACAGATGTTAGAAGAATGGCTAGAGAATGGGGTCTTACCTTGGACACTGCCTTCTCCAACTGCTTGCTCGTGTCCGAGATGGAGAGGCTCAGCGGCTGCGACTCATCTTCATCCCAGCCGACGTCCGCTGTCTCTCTCCTGTACACGGTCTCCATCCTGTCCGCGGTCTCCATCCTGTCCCCTCTCTTCCCGCTGTCCTCGCTCTCCATCCTGGCCGCTGTCACCCCGCTGCCCCCTCTCTCCATCTCAGCACCACGCTGGTTTATTAACCCGAGCAGTAGACCTCGTAGAGCTTTGAGGTCCAGGACGCCCTTTTTACCGTCCGGGATAGACGTGTCCAAAAACTCTTGCAAAGTTTTTTTTGACATTTTCGCATGAAGTCCACTCATCGTAGCTTCTCTTTGAAAATGAACAGCTAATACTGACGCGTTGATACTCTGACGTAAGGTTCTGTTCTAAGGTTCTCTTCTGTTGCGTAATAAATTCGAATGTGTTACTATAGAGACCTGACCTGACAAGAACATTAAAACACTTCAACACCAAACCCTTAAATCACTCATGTCTGCCATGTCGAGACAAAAAGCGGCTAAGCTGCTAACTAGCTAGGTCAGTTTTTCTAACGAAGTTTATAACAGCTTGTTGCAGCAATAAACAAACATAAAAATGAAGGAATGAACACACATTACACTTTATAGTTACAATTTACTATGTTTACCAATGATTACTGCTTTGTTTTTCATCTGTCCCCTGTTTGTCATGAGCAGTAAAACTGACCACTGTTCTTACAAATCTGCACATTTTGTTATTTAATTTTTGCTACATATTTTGACCCCTTTTCAGCGGTGACTATATAATTTTTAGGTCCATCTTTTCACACTTAGGTCAACTGAGAGACTCGTACACAACTATTTCAGAAGGTGCAAATGTTCATGAATGTTCAAGAAAGCAACACAAAACATTAAGATCCAGGGTAGACTGTTATTATTTCAGTCTATAACTTCATTCAGTCACACAAAAGGAAGAAAGTTGCTGGTCAGTCATCATGTAATGGGGTCAAACAAGAATTCACCTTAGTAGGGATCAAACCATGATGTTGTTGTGAACAGGGCAGAGGGTAAATGAGAGAGCAAAATAAATGAGAAATACAGAAATACATCTATGACATAATTTCCCCAAATTCATGTGTGACCATGCGGTTGATATGTCTGTCCAGGGTAAAAAGAAAAAAGCCAGATTGTAGTGCAGTATAAAGTGTAATGAGAGGGTGATCTGTGAGTGGATTATAAGGATAAGTAAACATCACGGTCAATATTATTTACACACAAACAAATGCTGACATATATCCATGCAGTAATTTATTTATTTGATTTTTCTTATTGTAGTGAAAAGGAAAGATGCACAATAAACTGTTCTATGGTAAAAACAAAGCTCTGATTCCTCAGCCAGAGAAATCAGAAATAGAGGACAATGAAAGCAATAAATGTAGAGGATCTTGATTATGTTCCAGGGCATGCAGGCTGCACTGATGATGATGATGATAATTAACCTGATGATGTACAAACACTAATAGCTTAGTGACACAGACATTGCTTGTAGGAAGACAGGAGGTAAAACACAGCTCATGTGTATCCCAGATCAGACTCCAGATGCACTGACCAGCACCTTGGGTAAACATAATCCATGGCTGAAGGTGGATATTACACCATTTACCATCCCTGACGTTGTTCCCCCTGAAGTCAGTCAGCTTGGATCTCCTCTCACTTACTTTAACAGGCTTTGCCCTGATAAAATGGTAAATTACAGAAGCGAGCAAGCCAATATTTACTATGCTCAAGTGAATGAATATCCAGTCTAAAAGAGATGCAAGAGTTTCCTGTCATTCTGCTCGAAGTGGATGTATATAAATTTATTATCATTAGTTGATTATTAGAATTCACAAAGCCAATGAGACTTAATTGCAGATGTTGTGAACAGAAGGAGATTCATGGCCCCTGCGCAGATTCATTCATGTCACAGCTAACTATAGCCAGGGACGTACTTCACTGTTTACCTATTTCTGACATGCTAAGGCTAACATATCATAAATCTTGGAGTAAAATGCCTTAAAAACTTGTAATTCATGGTGGAAAAATTAACTTTACAAAATGTACTTTCACATTACCACTTGGATCTCTCATGCATGGCCTATCCCTTCCCAGCCTTGCCTCACACAAACCTGCCCCAACCTAAACGCCTAAATACGACCCATCTGCCTTGCTTATTTACCAAACCCGAATAAACAACCCGCCTAACCCATCACCGCCCAGCCACCAGGTACTTACCCTTTAAGCTTTAAGTTTCATTTATTTATTAATATATGCATCAATCTATTTCACCTTCTTCTACTTTCTTCTTCCTTTTCTTTTGTTTCATTTTTTAAAGCAATACTGTTTCACAGTTTAGACAGCTTATATTTATTTAGATATTTTATATTTTATACACGTTTACTCAAAGCTTTTATTTATTTGATTGGTTTGTTTTCTCAGGTGTATGGCTTTTTATTTTTTTTATTTTCTCTCTCTCTTTCTTTGCACATAACCTAGACTTCCAGCTCCAGTTCATTTTTTCTTTTTCAATGTATTTAATTTTGTTTCTCTTTTCTTTCTTCAATTATGCTTGGTGTTTAGCCATTTTTAGACATGTAAGGCTGGCTTGGAGTTGGGTGTGGTGGGGGGTATAGGGGTGTGTGTTAGGGGTTTATAAATAAGATAATACAAGTGTACCTTGAAAAGCACACCTCACATTTACCTTGTATGTCATGTCTCTGTTTAAAAATCAATAAAAATATTGTTGAAAAAAAATCAAGTGTGATATGAATTTTATGATAACTAGGACATGCAAAAGGCAGCATTTTGTTCAATTACTTCTTATATACTTTGGAGGTTGATAAATAGCCACAAAGAACACTGAATTGTGGAATTCACTAATAAGTGTGAATTAAAAAAGTCAAATTATTTTGCTTCTAAACCTTATACAGTATTGTGTTCTTGGCTGACATTAGTGGAACCTGATGTGCTTTTCTGACAAGTAACTCTAGACTTCCTGTCAGACATGTCTGGTCATTCTCTTCTGATCTCTTTCATTAACAAGGTGTGTTAGCCTGCAGACTCTCCACACACAGGATGTTTTCTCAGGAGATCAACAGTTTCTGAAATACTCAAAGCAGTCTAGTAATAAATAAGCAGTTATATAGTTTATTTTAAAGTGGATGGACATTGACATATAATGATATATGGAGGCAGTCTTAATAATGTGTATGTATATTATAATGTTTAGGGCATCCTCTAGACATTCTCTGTCCGTTGAAGCAAACATGCAGAACATGAGAAACTTAAGATATTACGGGTGGATAAAGTTTTTAATGCAATAACAGCATAGCTCTGGAATATTATCAATAAGGGGAAGATTTCAATTGTTTTATGTCCCCATTTATGGACAGACAACCTATTTTAAATTCCCCCTTCTCCCAAATAAAAAAGAGTGTAATATACAATCTTATGAGCTAGGTCTTGTGGATATCTTGAGAAACAAATATTGAAATTGCAGATATTTAATTTCATCCCATGGACATGCATCCTATTCTAGAGTACATTACTTTTCATGACCGAAACATAACATACACTATATTGCCAAAAGTATTCGCTCACCTGCCTTGACTCACATATGAACTTAAGTGACATCCCATTCCTAATCCATAGGGTTCAATATGACGTCGGTCCACCCTTTGCAGCTATAACAGCTTCCAATCTTCTGGGAAGGCTGTCCACAAGGTTTAGGAGTGTGTTTATGGGAATTTTTGACCATTCTTCCAGAAGCACATTTGTGAGGTCACACACTGATGTTGGACGAGAAGGCCTGGCTCTCAGTCTCCGCTCTAATTCATCCCAAAGGTGTTCTATCAGGTTGAGGTCAGGACTCTGTGCAGGCCAGTCAAGTTCATCCACACCAGACTCTGTCATCCATGTCTTTATGGACCTTGCTTTGTGCACTGGTGTACAGTCATGTTGGAAGAGGAAGGGGCCAGCTCCAAACTGTTCCCACAAAGTTGGGAGCATGGAATTGTCCAAAATGTCTTGGTATGCTGAAGCATTCAGAGTTCCTTTCACTGGAACTAAGGGGCCAAGCCCAGCTCCTGAAAAACAACCCCACACCATAATCCCCCCTCCACCAAACTTTACACTTGGCACAATGCAGTCAGACAAGTACCGTTCTCCTGGCAACCGTCAAACCCAGACTCGTCCATCAGATTGCCAGATGGAGAAGCTCGATTCGTCACTCCAGAGAACGCGTCTCCACTGCTCTAGAGTCCAGTGGCGGCGTGCTTTACACCACTGCATCCGACGCTTTGCATTCCACTTGGTGATGTATGGCTTGGATGCAGCTGCTCGGCCATGGAAACCCATTCCATGAAGCTCTCTGCGCACTGTTCTTGAGCTAATCTGAAGGCCACATGAAGTTTGGAGGTCTGTAGCGATTGACTCTGCAGAAAGTTGGCGACCTCTTCGCACTATGCGCCTCAGCATCCGCTGACCCCGCTCCGTCAGTTTACGTGGCCTACCACTTCGTGGCTGAGTTGTTGTCGTTCCCAAACACTTCCACGTTCTTATAATACAGCTGACAGTTGACTGTGGAATATTTAGGAGCGCAGAAATTTCACAACTGGATTTGTTGCACAGGTGGCATCCTATCACAGTTCCACGCTGGAATTCACTGAGCTCCTGAGAGCGACCCATTCTTTCACAAATGTTTGTAAAAACAGTCTGCATGCCTAGGTGCTTGATTTTATACACCTGTGGCCATGGAAGTGATTGGAACACCTGATTCTGATTATTTGGATGGGTGAGCGAATACTTTTGGCAATATAGTGTATATGACAAGGTCCAAAAATCAACTCTTGAGGAACTCCACATAATAAATTTGAAGATGCATAAAAGACACAATTACTGATGCAGGGCAGTACCAGTTCAAAAGCCTATCAATTAAATGTACTCAGTGGAGCTGATTATTGATAACAATGATGACAATTCAGAGTGCTGGCCATCCCACCTTTCTGCAGAGTTGGAAACTTTGTATTCTACAGCTGTGCCATGCTAAGGAGAAGGTTAAATGATTCTGTAGTGTTATTTAAGAAGTGATGTAGAGTGAAAAGTACTAGAGTGTAGTAGTAGAGTGAAACTACTTACTTACCACTATATATCCTTGACAAGACCAGCGTCTGATCAAAAGGGGTGATTTGTAGAACAGGAAAGAGATTGATGAGGTCCATTTCAAGAACAACTGCTGGCAGATGACAGCAACAAAGACAGAAATATATTGTCCTAAGTGACCTGAAATCAGGTCACTTTTTGTTGAAAAAAAAATTCTTGTTCACAATCATGAAGTCTATAATCAGCATGAACTGCACAATTAACAGCACACCAATGGCCAGTACCATCCAATAATAGTCTTTAAAAGTGCTAGTTGTGATTCTTCTCTATCCAATGGGTGAGGAACAACCTCAACTAGCACTTTAAAAGATAATAAATAATAAATAATATTCCCAAAGATGCTGGGTGCAAAGAAATGGCGCTAACTGCGAGTTAAAATGGCGTCAAAAGTTCACTTTCCGTTAGTGGTGCATGAGAGTTTCTCTCTTCCCCCTGCTACTAAATTAGCAAGTTGTCTTGTGTTCTTAAGCAATACTTTTAAAAAAAATAGACAAGCTGCAAGTTAAAATTGTCACAGGTACACTGGACTCCACCCCTCGTCAGCGCACTCGCACTCCTTATTGTAATTGATTGCACCTGCTCCTTGTTTTCTGTGCACGCGCTCTCCTACTTAATCTCCTCTCCTTCACTCCTTCAGGGTCTGATCTCAGCCGTAGAGGCTTGCATGCAGACTCACGGAGGTAGACTCTGACTGCCTTACTTTCTGCTCCCTATTACTATCACTTTCCTTAGCGTTTCTCTGTTACTCCTTTCCCTTCTTTTCTACCCCTTGCTCCAGAGGGTTACTCCGCTCACTTCTCCTTCCTCTCCTTTCCCTTCCTCTCTACTCCTTGCTCCAGAGCGTTACTCTGCTCTCCCCGCTCCTTCCTTTGTCTTTTCCTTAATAAATGTGCCCCTCCTGGGATTTATCTACTTCTGTCCGTGCCTGTCATTCAGCTACAGTCCGCCCGTTACAAAAATGGCATCAAAATGATTTTTTTGTGGTGCAAGACAGTCTATTTCTCCTCCATTGTACTAAATCAACAAGTACTCTGAGGTAATATTAAAAGTTGAGCACTCATGAAGTGCACATGCATGAGCAGACAAAATAAAGAGCACACATACATTACAGCGGATTTCTTTTCTTTGCATATCCCAGCTGAGGAGGTTGGGGGCAGAGTGCAGGGGCAGCTATGATACAGTGCCCCTAGAGCTGAGAGGGTAAAGGGCCTTGCTCAATTGCCCAACAGTGGAGCTTGGTGGTGCTGGGGCTTAAACCCCAATACTCCAATCACAAACCCAGAGCCTTAACCGCTTGAGCCACCACTGCACCAAGCAAGTTGCAGACAAAATAAGCAAGTTTGTAGTTCATGTGGCCTCCACAGCAGGAAGTTTGTTTTCTTCTACTGTTAATTAGGGCATTTCTACAGCTGGCCCAGAACTAAAAAAGTGGCAGCAACAAAAATTAACCATGCAAAGATAAGGCTAAAAAGGCTAAAGGCTAAAACATCAGACACAAGTAAACAGCATAGACAAACACAATAGAACCCCAAACACCCAAGCAATTACACACTATAAAAATTTCCATTGCATGTAGCACATTATCAGATTCAACCCATATTTAAACTTATTTTATCCTGATTTTTCTGTAGAAATGCTGAATGGTGAAAGGTTTTATATCATAAATTTAAATAGAAATATCAGCAAAACATGTAATTTAGACAGATTAATACCTTTGATTTTATGGTAATCAGGGGCGGACTTATTGATTTGGGGACCCTAAGTGATTCCAGGTATGGGAATCTCGCGCATGTGCAGTAAAATAGGAACATTCCACTATTCATGAATCATGGGGGGCCCCCCCGCATTTGAAAAGATGTAATAATAATGTTAAAATCTTAATGGTTATAGACAGACCATATAATATATGATAAAAATGTAATAAGTACTATATGATTTATATAGGCTACTTGGTATTGGTCGGGGGCCCCCTAATTCCCCGGGACCCTAAGCGGCTGCTTACCTCGCTTACTGGTTAAGTCCGCCCCTGATTATGCTAGCAAACAGTCAATGCAAGAAAGTTTTCACGTGTAATTTACACCGGTCAATTAACATTATAACATTATGACCTGCCTAATATTGTGCTGGTCCCCCTTTTGCTGGCATCAAGATGTTAGCAAGAGATCCCTTATGTCTTATTTTAACTTTATACAATTGAGTTTGGTTATTTTTATTCTAAGGAAATCTTAAATTCTACTTTCTCAGCCCATAATCCACTTTCAATTTATGCTTCAGTAGTTAATCTTCAGCCATTTTACACCGCCAGGCTGAGACTGTGTACTAACTTGGGCCAGTCTGAGAGATCTCTTACAAATAAACCAAAGAGGGAGACAGCTGTGGTTCCGATGGGGAAGTCCAAAACGAACATCATTCATGTGAAGACTATGGAAACGATAGATTAACGCTTGGTTTAAGGATCACTGTCCAATCGTTTTCTCAAACAGATATCCAGAAGGCTACTTCTTTCAGGTGTGGACAACTCCACCTGAAAGACCAAAAAAACCACACAATTTTACATTATGCACCACTTTATCAGAATATTTAATGCCTTATTCACCTACCATCATTTTACCACTACAGCCGGAATTCCTGTCGTACACACCCCAAGGTCAAATATTTCCCACCAGCTAAAATGGCAATCGGTGGAAAAGGCGAATGAGGGGAGAGCAGCCAATGATGTTCCCAACTTTTCCTTACTTAGAAAATAGTTATAAGCACCCAGACCATTTTTGCGGCTTCTCTCATATAGGTGCACATAATTTCAACCACATGATTCAGTTCGGACCAAACTATATGCATGTCATTTTATTTTGACAGATCTGTGATTTAAAAATGGAACCACCGGTAATGCTTCAGGGCCAGACATGTGCAGTAGCATTGCATCATGATTGATATTCTTTACATTCTTGAAAAACAGGGTAAAAATTCACAACAAATCCAACCGGTAGTTCAAAATCAAAACTAGAACAAAGCAGTAGACTGAGCAATCAGCAAACAAGGCATCAAAGGCAGAAATGAGGCATGATTGGAAAGTAAGAGGGTCAAAAACTGGCAGGGAAGCTTAAGAAAAAACAGCAGGATGTCTCGACAGCACAAGTAAGAAGAAAGTGTTCTGGCGGCATCCTTAAATAGCGCCGTAGCTCTTAAAATGGCGCTTGATGCAAAAGCGCTCTGTCCAAAATGGTCGCCACCTGAAAGTGTATGCTTAGATGGTCATCTGTAGAAACTCTTGCTGACAGTAAGACCTGAAGCAGGTCCTTTCTATTAGTATGGATGGCCCAAAAAGTGAACTTGAAGCTCCTCAGTAATGTCCAGCAAGAACATAATGAACTGCATGGTGGTCGGCAGCTAATTTCTTTTGGGAGCTGTGGGTTGCACAAGATACACAATTCACTCAAGACTGGCTTCTCCACATGGAATTTTGAGAAACTGTTGAGAGCAATGTACTTTGCTTGTTGTTGTTTTACAATGTCCCTGCAAGAGGAGAGGATTAAACAAAACTTACTGGCTCAGCTCTTTTTTCACTCCAATTCAGTGGACGCAGATGGGTAAAAATCTGCCTGTTGCAGAGAGATCCATTGAGGTATGGCCAAAGCTTCAAGTATACATGGAGGCAGTCTATAGACATGAACTACAAACTCTGTTACTCCTTCTTTTGACATAATTGAAGCAGCAAATAGAAGTTGTCTGATCTTACCCAAACTTCAGTTTTTTATGGCGATATCCAGAGCTTTTTGTCCATTCTTGATGAAATGCCAGACTGATGAGCCAAAACTGCCATTTCTGTGCAGAGACTTGACAGATTTAATAATGGTAATAATCTCATTTCTGCTTAATTTAAATGACTAATTTTTCTTTTTCTTTTATGATCTTTTAGAGTGGGTATACTACACTGAGTAATAGCTGTGTAGGATATAATAACAAAACTGGATGACAGGGTGTATAATAACTAGACAAATTTGTTTTTCAATTTATAGAGTCTGTTGAGACGCTTTATCAAATGAGAACTACTCCAAGACATCACTCCCTTTAAACTGACCAAACTTGACCCTGATGACCAGAAGTGTTGGGTTAGTGCAAGCAATGCTGACAGTGACTAGGGTGCTGACTCTGTCCTTGAGGTAATGCATTGTTACTGTTTTATATGTTTACGCAAAAAAACCTTAAAACTACATTCCATTAATTCCCTGCATATTACTTATGTGATCTTTGCATTCCCTACTTGATAGGCTCTTCAGAGCAAATCAGGCAACAGAGTAAGTGAAGAGAGTCAGTGCCCTCAAATTTAGAAGAGACTGCATACGGTCAAGAATTGTTAAGAGAATTCAAGAAAAGAGCCCTTTAAAATACCCCACTGTCCTGCAGAGTGCATGCTTAGACCCCTTCATCATGAGCAGAGACCCAGAATGGTGCAAGGGAAAGATGAAGTCAATAGTTCAATTTTTTCTGCAGGACAAGCACTTGACAAGAGCGATTTCAGCTGGTAGGGATATTATAGGGATAAGGTTATGCACAGCTTTTTATGCATTAAGTGTATTAACCAGATACATGATCTACTTTGATCATAAAGAGAGAACAAAGAGAGGGGGTGCCATGCGTGGACTTTGGAAATGTTTTGGAAGATGACCTGGAAGAACTGCAAAGGGAGTTCACTTGATGGAGGTGTGTGCCTGGATTCAGAGGGATACTGATCAATTAGCTGAGCAGGCTGAAAAATTTAACACACTCAGGGCTCAAATGGTTACAAAATCTAATACTGTAAATTAACATTAATTGAAAAATGTTGAGTCTGATTTGGAACTTAAAGCAAGTAATCTAAGGCATATGCATTAAATCTTTTATTTAAAAAATGTTAAAACTTTGTGTAATTCCACTTAAATTTTACATTCATTAACCTACAGCCTTTAAATGTCCAGAGGTTCAGAGTTTTTCTTTTACTGTTCAGACTGATGGAATTTATTGTTGTAGTTAAGGGAGGTCATGTGTATTTGATATAATAAAATTTAGACGAGCAGAAATGTTATGTCTTTTGTCCAGTTCTGGCCTGAATTATCAGTATGTTAATATGTCTAGCATTTAGCATCTAGTTTACTGGAACTCTGATAAATACATGTTTTAAATAACTGCAAATAATATTTGACATTCTAAGATTTCTAATTCAGTTCAGATTTTGTTTAAATATTTTTAATGGGATATGGTTATTTTATTTTAAAAATCTATCATACACACACAAACACACACACACACACACATACACACACACACATAGCTGCATAGCTGCAGACCAGTCAGGGTGCCCATGCTGACCCCTGATGGAATGTTCCTAGGTAGCTGAAATCAAGCTGAATATGCAAGTGATCCCAACCTTTTGAGCATTAGTATATATATATATATCCGACGCTTTGCATTCCACTTGGTGATGTATGGCTTGGATGCAGCTGCTCGGCCATGGAAACCCATTCCATGAAGCTCTCTGCGCACTGTTCTTGAGCTAATCTGAAGGCCACATGAAGTTTGGAGGTCTGTAGCGATTGACTCTGCAGAAAGTTGGCGACCTCTTCGCACTATGCGCCTCAGCATCCGCTGACCCCGCTCCGTCAGTTTACGTGGCCTACCACTTCGTGGCTGAGTTGCTGTCGTTCCCAAACACTTCCACGTTCTTATAATACAGCTGACAGTTGACTGTGGAATATTTAGGAGCGAGGAAATTTCACAACTGGATTTGTTGCACAGGTGGCATCCTATCACAGTTCCACGCTGGAATTCACTGAGCTCCTGAGAGCGACCCATTCTTTCACAAATGTTTGTAAAAACAGTCTGCATGCCTAGGTGCTTGATTTTATACACCTGTGGCCATGGAAGTGATTGGAACACCTGATTCTGATTATTTGGATGGGTGAGCGAATACTTTTGGCAATATAGTGTGTATATATATATATATATATATATATATATACAGTTGGTTCTCAGTTGTACAGTTCCTTATGTATATCATGCATATTATATATACTGTCACTGTCACATACACTTCGAGGAATGCAGTGCAGAAGCTGGATGAGGAGCTGCAATTTGGGAAGTCAGAACTGCTGGTGCTTCAAATCGAGCAGAAGAGAAGCTTGGGGAAGGAAATGAAGGACAAGATCAGAAAAAGAAAAGAAAGATAAATTAATTGATATAGTGAGTAATCTGACTATTTTGACATACTGATGCCATTGTACTTGATGTCTACCTGTAGCTGGATAGCCTCCAGTCCATACAGGATAATGTGATTGCATCCTCATCTTTAATGCTATCATGAAGCCTACAAAAGGAAGGTCAGGATCATGAATCTTCAGCAGGTCCATCAGGTCAAAAGTTGTCCTGCATGGCTATTGGGCATGGTGGATTGGAGCATGAAAATGGAAATCCATACTTCCATAGCTCTATACTTCCTGCTCGCTTGTACTGTATGTGCTTGTCTCATTGTCATGTCCTTGGCATAATGTCTGTTTTTTTCTCTTCTTCTTCTTCTTCTTTTCCTCTGACTCTCTCTCTCACGCTTTAATTTTTGTCTCTCACTACGGTTTAAATGGGACATGGGACAGAATGTGTGATAGTCGTCTCAACTCACTGCCTTGATTATTGTGGTGATTGCTGTTGTCTTGTTATTGTTCTGTTACCCATCCCAACCCTTTTGTTGTGTCAATCAGTATGTGTCAATCATTATGAGTTCAATTTCATCCTGTCACCTTTTGTCATTTATGTTTCATCATTATTCCGCTGTTATTCTGATGGTGACTTGGTCCCCTGTATATAGGGGATAAGTGGACAGGTAAGATGTCACATGACATACATTGCACGACACCCAGAGCTGACCTTTAGACACACTAGGCAAGGAGTGATCGCCACCCCTGTACGTTTTGGTTTGGGTAGTAAGTGTAGCTAGGCAGGGCATGTTAATGATGATGATTTGTTTTGGTTAGTCAGGTTAGAATCATAATGTATGAGATAATCTAGAGTTTTGTTTTGTTCTTTTCTTTTCTTCCGTGACACTTGTGTTTACCATTTTTGGTTAAAGCAACGGTGGCCAATCTATACAGCTGTTTAATCCTGCCCGTCAAATATTCACAATATTGTCCAAAAAACCGCATTCATTTCTCCTTTTTCCTGCAATACCCTGCGTTTCAGTTGATTCCACTAGATGGCGCACTCCAAACACTACTGACTTTTGCTACACAGATATTCATTCTTCACGTTTGCTATTGCATTGAGCCCAGGTTTAACAATAAATGGGCCAAAGAAAAGAAACGTCGACCATGAGTGTCGAATTTTTAATAAGGAGAGGACATCTAAGTATTTTTCACCGCCGTATGTAAGGCCGTATGTCATATTTGCCAGTAAACTTCTGTGGTTTTCAAAAATTTCAATATTTGCCACCAATTTTAACCAAGCATCCTTATTATGCTCAGGGGCGGATTTAGTGGATTGGGGGATTCCAGGTATGGGAATCTCGCGCATGTGCAGTAAGATAGGAACGTTCCACTATTCATGAATCATGGGGGGCGCATTTGAAAAGATGTAACAATAACGGTAAAATCTTAATGGTTATAGACAGACCATACAATATATGATAGAAGAGTAATAAGTACTATATGATTTATATAGGCTACTTGGTATTGCTTACCTCGCTTACTGGTTAAAGTTTTCACGTGTAATTTACACCGGTCAGGCATAACATTATGACCTGCCTAATATTGTACTTCGTCCCCATTTTGCTGGCATCAAGATGTTAGCAAGAGATCCCTTACGTCTTATTGTAACTTTATATCCTAAGGAAACAAATTCTACTTTCTCAGCCCATAATCCACTTTCAATTTATGCTTCAGTAGTTAATCTTCAGCCATTTTACACCGCCAGGCTGAGACTGTGTACTAACTTGGGCCAGTCTGAGAGATCTCTTACAAATAAACCAAAGAGGGAGACAGCTGTGGTTCCGATGGGGAAGTCCAAAACGAACATCATTCATGTGAAGACTATGGAAATGATAGATTAACGCTTGGTTTAAGGATCACTGTTCAATATAAATAGTACGATAGTGTACATACTGGTCAGATTGTTCTGAGGTTAGTTGATAAGTAAAATGTGACCTTGACCTGAGTTTAGTCAGAAGGTCTGCCCATCTGGCCTCCAATGCATGTAAACTGAGCAGGCAGTTCTCTCACTATTTGCAAAGGTGATTGATAACAGTAACAGTAGGGTTTGCCATTGTGCATGCTCTCTAACAGAATGGATATCAGGCACCGGATCCAGTCAGTCCATGGCCAAATGCACACACACAGATGACTGACTGGTACTATCATAAGTTACGGTGGAAGCCATGAGCTTATCATCTTGGAGTTGGACTCCATAATCTAGTAAAGGGCAGCAGTAAAGGGGCATAGGTGCACATTACATGCTGGACTACAGACAGATGCATATGTCTACATTTTGGGGTGATTGAACATAGCATGTGTTATGTTCAGAATCCTAAATGGCATTAATTATATCTAGTACCTTTGGCTCATGGAAATGTAGGACATTTAGGAACCATTTCTGCCCAGTAGACTGCTCAGACAGCTTGTTTTGAAGTTGTTTTGAATTATGTTAAGTATTCTAAACTGTTGGTTATAGCTTGTTGATCATCAGGTTTTCATACCAATGAAGCCGGAGCCACACCTGATATCAGCAGTTTAATCAGTTGATCTTGGCTTCCATTAGAATCAGCCATGACTTCTGCTTGATGGCTTCTGAAAGAGGAGACTTGATAGATTTTGATAGGAGTCGATCACCAGTTTTGGATGATTTCCAACTTGACTTTGATGGAAAGTCTCAGCATGCACACAAGAGGCTGTATTATTAAAAAATTTCAAGTAATTTTTTAAATGTCCCATTATCATAAGCTGTTACGCAGTGTGAAACTATTTAAAATGTTCTTTTACATTTATTTTTTAACCTGCATCATTTACAGAACAGAACATTATTCTGATTCATCCAAATCATCATCCTGCACAAACTGATGAATACTATGCTTTTGATTTTACATTTTACCAAAAAAACAAACAAAATAAAAACGGCCCACAGACAAAGGATTGAAAACACTTAAAAGAAAACCTTGGTATTCTAAAGATATGATGCCGCATGTAATGTTCTAACTAAACCCCCCTAAAAGTCACAGGTAGTACAAACATCTTGGGTGCTTTTCTGTGTGCATGCTGATTCTTTTCAAGAAAGTGAAGGATCCAGATATCCAAATCTGGTGAGCGAGTCCCATCAAAACCTACTGAGTCTTCACTTCCAGGAGCACACTCACCTTGCAATCTCCTTGTGGGCTGAGTTCTCCCTTTATGTTTGTTGTCTGCTGTGTGTGAGGATGCTAGGTCTACTGCTACATCTGCAAGATTTTTAAGTTGATATTGACCTGGCAGACGAGGTGGCATGCTCGTCTTCCGCCTTATAAGGGTCCAAAATGTAAGTATGTCCCACAGTTTAAAACACAGGATTTTACTCAACAAACCTGTTTAGAACAAGGAGGCTGGTACCTGTATGGCTCTACAGGGCTGGTTTGTAAAAGCCCTCCTTTTCCATGAGCTAAAGTTATCAGATAAAATCAATGCCATGCTGCCACAGGACTTACAAAGATTATTCATTAAATCACCCCAGACATATGCAAGTGAAACTCATCTAAGGACAGGCCACTGGGACAAAGTGCACTAGTCCACCATGCACTGTGCACCTTTGTACCTTTATTGCTGATGCTGATCAAAGTTAACAGAATTCATAAGCTAGACGTTGGAGTCCTACTATTGGCCCCAGGATAGCAAGGTCATGGCTTGCACTGTAACTTAGGATAGTCCCTGTCATTCACCTGTGTCTTTGTGTTTGGCTCTGGACTGACTGGACCTGGTACCAGATGTTAGAAGAATGGTTAGAGAATGGCTTGTTTACGCAAAAAAAGAATGGCTAGGTCAATATCAACTTAAAAATCTTGCAGGTGTAGCAGTAGACCTAGCATCCTCACACACAGCAGACAACAAACATTAAGGGAGAAATCAACTGACAAGGAGATTGCAAGGTGAGTGTGCTCCTGGAAGTGAAGACTCAGTAGGTTTTGATGGGACTCGCTCACAAGATTTGGATATCTGGATCCTTGGTGCTGGTCAGTGCATCTGGAGTCTGATCTGGGATACACATGAGCTGTGTTTTACCTCCTGTCTTCCTACAAGCAATGTCTGTGTCACTAAGCTATTACTGTTTGTACATCATCAGGTTCATCATCATCATCATCATCATCAGTGCAGCCTGCATGCCCTGGAACATAAAGAGATGTTCCAAAAAAAAAGATCCTCTACATTTATTGCTTTCATTGTCCTCTATTTCTGATTTCTCTGGCTGAGGAATCAGAGCTTTGCTTTTACCATAGAACAGTTTATTGTGCATCTTTCCTTTTCACTACAATAAGAAAAATCAAATAAATTACTGCATGGATATATGTCAGTATTTGTTTGTGTGTAAATAATATTGACCGTGATGTTTACTTATCCTTATAATCCACTCACAGATCACCCTCTCATTACACTTTATACTGCACTACAATCTGGCTTTTTTCTTTTTACCCTGGACAGACATATCAACCGCATGGTCACACATGAATTTGGGGAAATTATGTCATAGATGTATTTCTGTATTTCTCATTTATTTTGCTCTCTCATTTACCCTCTGCACTGTTCACAACAACATCATGGTTTGATCCCTACTAAGGTGATTTCTTGTTTGACCCCATTATAGGATGACTGACCAGCAACTTTCTTCCTTTTGTGTGACTGAATGAAGTTATAGACTGAAATAATAACAGTCTACCCTGGATCTTAATGTTTTGTGTTGCTTTCTTGAACATTCATGAACGTTTGCACCTTCTGAAATAGTTGTGTACGAGTCTCTCAGTTGACCTAAGTGTGAAAAGATGGACCTAAAAATTATAGTCACCGCTGAAAAGGGGTCAAAATATGTAGCAAAAAATAAATAAATAAAATGTGCAGGACCTGGAGGATTTGTAAGAACAGTGGTCAGTTTTACTGCTCATGACAAACAGGGGACAGATGAAAAACAAAGCAGTAATCATTGGTAAACATAGTAAATTGTAACTATAAAGTGTAATGTGTGTTCATTCCTTCATTTTTATGTTTGTTTATTGCTGCAACAAGCTGTTATAAACTTCGTTAGAAAAACTGACCTAGCTAGTTAGCAGCTTAGCCGCTTTTTGTCTCGACATGGCAGACATGAGTGATTTAAGGGTTTGGTGTTGAAGTGTTTTAATGTTCTTGTCAGGTCAGGTCTCTATAGTAACACATTCGAATTTATTACGCAACAGAACAGAACCTTAGAACAGAACCTTCCCACATAGCAGACGGGTCGGGGCCAGATCTGGCATTAAGCCAGCACTGCTGGCTGATTGCTGGCATGGCAAGTGGTATGTCAACCAGATGCGGACCAGGTCTGGCAGTGATGGCACTGTTTATATGATGGCATGCCAGATGTTGCCCGGTTATGGTTTGGTTTATGTGGCCCAGATCTGTCCATGCCAGATGTGGCCCGGTTATGGTTTGGTTCATGTGGCCCAGATCTGTCCCTGCCAGATGTGGCCTGGTTATGGTTTGGTTCATGTGACCCAGGTCTGTCCATGCCAGATGTGGCCCAGTTATGGTTTGGTTTATGTGGTCCAGATCTGTCCCTGCCAGATGTGGCCCGGTTATGGTTTGGTTTATGTGGTCCAGATCTGTCCCTGACAGATGTGGCCCGGGTATGGTTTGGTTTATGTGGCCCAGATCTGTCCCTGCCAGATGTGGCCCGGTTATGGTTTGGTTCATGTGACCCAGGTCTGTCCATGCCAGATGTGGCCCGGTTATGGTTTGATTTATGTGGCCCAGATCTGTCCATGCCAGATGTGGCCCGGTTATGGTCTGATTTATGTGGCCCAGATCTGTCCCTGCCAGATGTGGCCCCGTTATGGTTTGGTTTATGTGGTCCAGGTCTGTCCATGCCAGATGTGGCCCGGTTATGGTTTGATTTATGTGGCCCAGATCTGTCCCTGCCAGATGTGGCCCCGTTATGGTTTGGTTTATGTGGTCCAGGTCTGTCCATGCCAGATGTGGTCCAGGTCTGTCCCTGCCAGATGTGGCCCCGTTATGGTTTGGTTTATGTGGTCCAGGTCTGTCCATGCCAGATGTGGCCCGATTGTGATTGAGCTGATGTTGCCCATATGTTTTCTATGTGGTGTCTCACACTAATTCAGCTCTTTCAGAGTTTATTGCAATTTTGTGCATTCAAACTCACACCACATCACATGCTCCAACACTGACAGAAAACGTTTATTTCTGTTTTATTTTTATTAAGTGAATAAAAATGGCTTGAAAAAGTGAATAAAATGGCCCTGGTCTTATACCTATTGAATTGCAGGACGGTGTGCTGAGATATTAAAACTCTCATTATTCTGAAAAGTAGTGATGGGCGGAGACGATACGCCGTGTCGAGCGCTTCAAACCACTGACGACAACCAACCGATCTTGTTCTTCGCTCTCATTGGCCGCCGCTCAACATGTGATCCCGATTCCTACGCTCTCATTGGCTCCTGCTACTTCGAAGTGCGATCTGAATCGGATACGCTGTTTTGAGCAGAGAGAACAGAGAGGTGAGTACACGGTATTAT
Source organism: Hemibagrus wyckioides (assembly GCF_019097595.1). Taxonomy (NCBI): domain Eukaryota; kingdom Metazoa; phylum Chordata; class Actinopteri; order Siluriformes; family Bagridae; genus Hemibagrus; species Hemibagrus wyckioides. The sequence goes on along the minus strand of NC_080733.1, from coordinate 137,838 downwards.
TAATCTTTACAGAATATTTTAAAGAAACAAGTTGTAGCTTAAACTGTATTTCATTTGAACGGGGAAGCTGGACTGTCCGAGTTTCATATAATGTTGAAGAGAAGCTTTGTGAGAAACGTCACTCACTCCGTGCAATATCTGGTAATGAAGCCCTGAAGTGAGCAAACGGTTTTTGTATTTTGGGTGGCCGGAGTCTGTGGGACAGATCGTTAGCTTCTATGCTGGAATTCTGTTTAGATGTTTAAACAATAGTTGCCCGGCTATAGAAAGGAGGAACATTATATTAATATTATATAATAATTTCATTATATAATATTCCCACATTCCCACGATAGTTGGACGGGATTGTCGAGTTATAACACACAGTCAAAGTAGCTAGCGTATTTTTCCCGCCAATTATTCCCGCTTCGTCTGTGAAGCGGGAATAAAAACTGCACGCGCACTGTCCGTAAAGCGATAACAAAACAAATGTCGCGATAGTCTCGTACACGACCTGCACGGCTTGACTCCATATTCTCGTTGGCTTCCGAGAGCACGGGGACACGGATCCTCACTATTGACTAGGTTTGTTCGAGGACCACTATATATATATATTATGTATATGTATGTGTGTATATATATATATATATATATATATATATATATATATATATATATATATATGTGTGTGTGTGTGTGTATATGCTGCATTTTATGTAGTTTATTATTAAGTTGCCTCAGTTTTTATATTTTATTTGCATTGCAGGGCTGTATTTGAACATTAATAAGTGTCTCACATTGCTTTGTTTTGAAATCTTAACAGTTTTCAAAAATGTTCCAAATTTTAATACCAAAAATCATCTGGGGGGGTCCCTGGCACCATACCCTGTCATATGAGGGTCCTCCGCTACATGCATATCAATGTGGGGGTTGTTGACTTGGAAATGTTTGAGAACCACTCATCTATTGTATCTTTAAAAATATGTAAATAATCAATATTTATCATTTATTACTTATTACAATTCATCTTAAATTTTCTTTTCTCCTGCAGGGCTGTATTTCAACTTTTCACTTTTCAAGTGGAACAGGGGTGTAAGTGATATGGAAAGGAACCAGCAGTGTGGCCCAGTGCTGGCCCATGCATCGCCCATCTCTGGCAAACCAGATATGGGCCAGCAAAGGACTGTCATTCTTTGCGGCATCTGGGCCAAGTGTAAGTGCATTGTGTGGGCCAGACCTATTTTGCTATCTGGGTTAGAACAGAACCTTACATCAGAGTATCAACGTGTTAGTATTAGCTGTTCATTTTCAAAGAGAAGCTACGATGAGTGGACTTCATGAGAAAATGTCAAAAAAAACTTTGCTAGACTTGTTGGACACGTCTATCCCGGGCAGTAAAAAGAGCGTCCTGGACCTCAAAGCTCTACGAGGTCTACTGCTCGGGTTAATAAACCGGCGTGGTGCCGAGATGGAGAGAGCGGGCAGTGGGGTGACAGCGGCCAGGATGGAGAGAGCGGACAGGATGGAGAAAGGGGACAGGATGGAGAGAGCGGACAGGAGGGAGAGAGAGGGGACAGGATGGAGAGAGCGGACAGGAGGGAGAGAGAGCGGACAGGATGGAGAGAGCGGACAGGATGGAGAGAGGGGACAGGATGGAGAGAGCGGACAGGAGGGAGAGAGAGCGGACAGGAGAGAGACAGCGGACGTCGGCTGGGATGAAGATGAGTCGCAGCCGCTGAGCCTCTCCATCTCGGACACGAGCAAACAATTGGAGCAAGCAGTGTCCAAGGTAAGACCTCATTCTTTAGCCATTCTTCTAACATCTGGATCTCCTCTTATTGTTCAGCAGAAATCTAATACTACACAAATACCTGTAATGTTTTCTACCCCGTTTTACATGTTGTTTAAATTAGCCTCCACATTAAACTTTACTATTTTACTGTTAGTCACTGTGATGTTGAAATGTATAACATTCTGTCTGAGAAATCTTAGTGTAGAAACATAAACTGAAACCTTAATAAGTATCTGAAGGCCCATATTTTCCATTCTCAGTCTACAAGTCTGATGCAAAAATCAAAGAATAAAGAGAATCAGGAGCTCAGGGAGGAGATAAACATGCTGAAGAAAGAAATGGAAACACTCCAAAATCAGCTTAATCAGGTGAGCACATACATATACTTCACTTCTTTTTATCGAATACATTCCACATAGTCAAAGTGAGAACATCAGTTCATACTGAAGTCTGTTCATTTACACAGAGTGTAACACAGGTGACAGAAAACAGTAAAATGCAACAAAAGCTGAACCTGTTCATTATCTTGTTTATGCAGTGTGTGACTATGGAAGACATGCGAGCGGCTCTCGTCATCGAGAGACAAAACATGTTGAAGGTAAGATGATGGATTAGCACTGTGTGCAATTTGTGCAGTTTGAATAACTCGTACTTTATAAAACCCTGCTTAATTAAAACAGATTGAATAGAATGTGATAATTTACCGAAATGAACACAACATACCAGCCGAGATGTTTAGCAAACAAATGCTAGATTTGATTGCATTGCATGTAGTCTTAATTTAGAGAATCGTGTCCTCTCAAGATGACATAATGGTGGATATATGATCCATTTCCATACAGGAACTGAAAGACAGCATCACTGACACCGGGTTCTCAGATACAAGTAGAGGGATTAATGTCTCTCCTACCCTAAGAGACTCTTTGACAAACGTATCTGATGGAGCCCTGTGCCAGGTCTACAGTGGGGTTGAGCAGGACCCAGAGTCACCCAAAGCTCTGCTGGACGTAGTTCAACTAAAGGAGACGCAGAAGAGCCTGGAGGCTCGTGTGGTGCGCCTGGAAGGTGACATGCTTATGCAACTACTGAGGCCAAAAATGGCAGCATATTGGCATATAACTGTATAATATGAATTTCATAAACTACAGTTTGACAACTATGTTTAAAAGACTAATTACAGAGAGTCTTATAGATTAAAACATTAAAAGAACACAATTCATATACTGTGATTTGTCTGATATTTAAGCCCCTTTTCCTGCTGTGCATATGTAGCTGGTCCAAATCTGGGTATTGGAAGCATGTATTAATTGTTCTGTATTTGAATTTTTTTGCTTAGGAGAAATAGAAAATATGCTGGAGGAGTTTCAGGTGACAGTCAGCCAGGGCAGAGACAATATCAGTGGATCGGAGCAGCAGCCTCATCTGCAAACAGCTGACCTCAGGTAAATTCCATTCTCAGGCTACAGGAAGCAACAGTGGGAACAGTTGTAGATCCTTCTCTTACTTGGAAATGTTAACATTTACATTTTCTATCTAAGAATCTGAGGAAGTATTTTTATATAGATGCAAATTAAAATATTAGCTAGTTGTACAATACATGTGTACTTGTAACCTTTAACTCTGTGTAATCTGGGTAATCAATGCCACAACTGTCTGTGGGTGGGATTATACACCAGTCTTTCTAACCATAATGAACCTTCCAAGAGAAGTATTTAAAAAATACTGAACAGATAGTAAAAAACAGTTGTAGAATGGTTAGCAAAGTTACATTAATGTTATGAGAAATATGTATGTATGTAAAAACCTGAGCTGATAGTAAAAAAAAAAACAATTGTAGAATCCTCCGTTCCACAATTGTCTACTAAATACATCCTCACAATCTTTCTTACACTGTAATATACACTTTGACAGGAATGAAGTGCAGAGCCTGCATGAGGAGCTCCAAAATGTGAAGCAGGAAATGCTGGCACTCAGCGAACAGAAGGAAAGCTCAGAGAAGGAAATGCAGGATGCACAGGAGGCTGTTCTGAAACTACAGGCTGAATGTGAGAAGCTCCACAGAACCACCAACAAGCTGCTGAAGCATCAGAAGCAGGGACAAAGTCAAACCCAGGTAAGGAATACTGAGTTTGTATTAGTCACGGAAAATACGGCACTGGCATTAGAGTACCACTATTATACACACAGAAAAATACATGTAATAATATGCTTGTCTCTCAGGAGCTGTACAAGATTATGAAGGAGCGGGATGAGAAGATGGCAGACAAGGAGATCACAAAAATTGTTGAAGACATTGTGAGTGTCCTAAATTGTAACACATTATCAAATACAAAGTCCATCCAATGTCACTTTCAGTGGGTGAAATTTTTCTCCCTCATTCAGAGAGCGGACATGCAGACACTGGAGAACAAGGTCCTCCTGCATGATACAGCAGCAGCCAAGCTGAAGAAGAAGTTACGGGATCTTTACTGCAACTTCTGTGACTATAAGGAGACCTGTCAAAATGCCAATGAGAAGATTTTCCAGGATCTAGACTGCAAGGTAAACAGAGCAGATCTGTGACTTAACATGAAAAACCTTTTTTTGTTGGGCCTGAGGAAGAACAGGTTGCTAAGATATAATTGTACAGGTTTACCGTTCCTGTCAAAATTGTTTAGTGATTGCTTGGTCTAGCACAGGGGTGTCAAACATACGGCCCACTAAGGCGTACAATACGGCCCGCTGGATGATTTGAATAAATAATATTAAACATTAAATCTTTTTTATCATTATTATTAGTAGTAGTAGTATTAAATAAAGTCTATGGTATTCGCTGCAATATTGTTTGGTTTTATTCATTTTTTTTATTTTATCATTGATCATTTAATTGCGCTCCTATTGCGCTTCTGCCGGAACCTCTAACACGCATGCGCATTCTAAAGCGGCGCCTAAATCAAATTTCGAACACGTCGGCTAATTGAAGATGTGTGGAAAGCACCCGCAATTTTAAAAATGTCCAAAAAAAGAAAAATTGATCTGGAAGGGCGGATGTTTCAGGAGAAATGGAAAGAGAAGTATTTCTTCTGTGAGGTCAACGGCAAGCCGGTATGTTTAATCTGCTCACAAGCCGAGGGACGACATATCTCTGTGAGCAGGCATTTTCTGTAATGAACATTAACAAGTCCAACCTGCGCTCTCGACTCACACACAGACATCTCAATGACATAATGAGAGTGGCGACGGCTCAAAAACTGGTTGCTGATGTTGATGCACTGGTCGAAGAAAAGAGAAGTCAGGAAGCAGGAATTAAAATCGTACGTATGTATACGTGCGTATGTCTAACTTAATGCATTACAAATGCAATCTAGATTTTTATTTGTTAAAGAAAAGTTCTCATTTCTGGTGTATAGTTAATGTTCATATCCAAAGTGAATGATTTTTTTTTTTTAATTTTTCATTTGCATTAACCATAAAGAATTTATTTTGTATATTATTTTTTTTTTTTACATATAAGCTATTGAGTTGTTAAATATGTTAAAGGCAGTTTTTTAAAATTGTGAAGTGTTTTTGTAGTTTGTAAATTATATTGTAGCCTATAGCTTCATATTTAATGTAACTGTCTGTACAGAGTCTGTAGCATTTTTTTATTTCTTATTTTCTCATTACTAAAAAGTATGACAAATAATATTCATGTTCAAAGGAAAGGGTTTTGATTGCCATTACTTAGACAACATTTTATTTTCAAAAAGGAATGAGTGTTAATGAACAGTTTCTGAGGACTTATTAAATGCAGTTTTACAGAATATTGTGTCTTTCTAGGTTTTTTTTTTTTGCAAATTAATTTGTAATTTGGTGCACTATGATTTAAAAAAAAAAAAAAAGGAGATTCGGCCCGCACATGGTCACATTTCTTCTCATCTGGCCCTCACCTTAAAATGAGTTTGACACCCCTGGTCTAGCACATTTGATTTCAGTCAATAAGTCCGCTGTAAGGTAAATCGTATGCTAGAGCAAAAAGAACACTAAATGTTCTTTAAAAACTTAAACTCCTTTATAGCTTCTCCCTCTTTAGCCACACTCTGAAAGATGCTTCTATATTATGATGCTTTTCTTTTTAATTAAAGCTCCATGCTTCCTGCTCACATGTACATTATGTGCTTGCCCCATTTAAAGCCAGCATAGTTTCACCTATGCCATTGTGTTCACCGTTTTCTGGTTAAACTATGTGATTGCAGGCCAAATTTAGTACCTAATAACGACCAATAAACTGTCCAACCCTTTTTCAACTGTACTTTTGGATCCTACATTTTCAGAGATACAGCTTTGGTGATTAACAGCCATGTGCTGCTGTTGCAGGGACATTTTCATTTTATTTGTCTATGGCATTTGATGAATTCCACAGTAGATTTTGAGACTGATTGGTTCTGCCCTGTTACTTTTGGCCCTGTATTAGCTAGCACTATATCGATATATAAAAATGATATAGATATAAAACCTTTCTCCAGACCAGATAATTGGCATGCTCTTTTGTTGTGCTTTTTTATAGATAAAATCTATTTGCAGAATGTAGTACATAAAAATACAGCAGCCAGTGTTTTGACTTGTCAAACCTTGGAATCATATTATTCCCGTTCTCTTCTTCTTCTACCATGTCTTCACATTAATGTATTTTTTTCTCCCTCTTCCTAACAGAGAGTGTTTGACAAAGTTCAACTGCCTCTCCTGTGATCGTCCTGTCAGCATGAGTACTCCTGGACCGTATGTTTGCATCTTGAGCTTTAAATCCATTTTAATGTATTCTACATGACTGAGTACTATAAATTAACTCTGTCCTGTGCTTCTTTTTCTTTTTTTCTGGATGCTCTCAGATCCATTCCGGTATTGCCTAAGCCTCCAAGTGTCCCCGCTCCAAAGTGCAACAGGAGGTAAAGCTCATTTTTGTCAGTAGTTTGTATCATGGCTATAATAATAACATGTATAGGTGGAAAGTATTGTAACAAGAACAGTAACTATAGGAAACAATGAGTAACACAAGTGTCTTGTTTTACCCTTATTCTGCTTAGTTTTACTTATTTTAAGAAAATCATGAATCGTAATTTCCTTATATTCCTAAGACCATAACCCACCTTCAGTTCACCTACACTTTATGCTTCCGTAGTTAAACATCAGCCTTTTTTACTTCTCCAGGGTGAGGCAGTGGACTAACTTGGACAAGTCCGATGAGAGATCGTCTACAGAGGGGAGCGTGGAGCAAACCAGGGAGGAAGAGAGCTGTGGTTCTGATGAGCGAGTCCACTAACTGTAATCTCTTTACAAATGGTTTAGCGAGCATTAGAAAGAAAACATAAGCAGCAGCAGATGGATTTGTCCAGAAGGGACTTAAAATGGCAGTACAAATGCTAAAGCCATCACAGACAAGATGAAGAGTTTTTATTGCTCCCGATGACCAATGATTTTCACTTGTGGAGGCTCAGAGACTCCATCCAGCTCTTTGAGCATTTAGAGTTCTGTTATGGTCTCCCATGTCACTGCTACTTTTCTAATGTTGCTTTGTTGGCTCTGTGCAATATTGTGATGACTCTCATACCTGATCAAAGCTCACACTATGGCTAAGACTGTGGAGGAGTGTGATGTTGCTAGCTGTGTAGCACATAATTTACAGCTAGTTGTGAACTAGCTATAAGTGTACTGAGCTAGCAAAGCAACTCTGTGTGTGTGTGCACATTGGGAAAAATCTAGTTTAGAAATCTAAGGTTCAAAAATAAAATGGAAAGAAACTTCCCTTGTTTTAAATACCAACTATGTTTACAATAATTGTCATGTCTGATTTACCTGTGTCATGGCTATGTAAAATTAATCACTGACTTCTAAACTTTTTAGATATGGAGTATAATCTTTAAAATAAAAAGAAAAGTACATATATTGGTTATTAATATCCGGTATCCGCTACAAGAAGGCACTAATTGTTGATTATAGTATCATCCCAATATCCACACATCCCTAATATAAATAATAATAAAATAAGTACAGAACCTAATTGGTAAAGTGTTGTTAAAATGTCATTGTGTGCTCAAAAACACATTGCTGTAATGATCACTGACCCTCTGACATTGTATCTCTCAATTCCAGGTACAGGCATAAAGAAGGAAAAGCAATGGTACCCTAAGGAATCCTTGCCAGAGAATCTACGTTCCCGACAGAAATAATTCAATGAAAGAATAAACACTTTGAAATAATTGTAATGTCAGCTTCTGTTCTGTTTTACCCTCTAAATTGTCAGGGGTGATGAGAGACACTTAAACAACAAATGCCACAATGTCATGAGGAAACAAAACATCTTAGTCTCTATTTATACAAGGAAATCCAGTGTCCCTTTCCTCCATGACAGACTGACAGCTGGTCTCTGGGTCACTATTCAGTATAAATAGTACCATAGGGTGTGTACTGGTCAGAATGTTGCACTATCGATTGATAAGTAAACAAAAGACCTTGACCTGAGTTTAGCCACAAGGTCAGCCAATATGACCAGCAATGTAAGCAACTGTAAAATGTAAAATCAAAAGCATAGTATTCATCAGTTTGTGCAGGATGATGATTTGGATGAATCAGAATAATGTTCTGTTCTGTAAATGATGCAGGTTAAAAAATAAATGTAAAAGAACATTTTAAATAGTTTCACACTGCGTAACAGCTTATGATAATGGGACATTTAAAAAATTACTTGAAATTTTTTAATAATACAGCCTCTTGTGTGCATGCTGAGACTTTCCATCAAAGTCAAGTTGGAAATCATCCAAAACTGGTGATCGACTCCTATCAAAATCTATCAAGTCTCCTCTTTCAGAAGCCATCAAGCAGAAGTCATGGCTGATTCTAATGGAAGCCAAGATCAACTGATTAAACTGCTGATATCAGGTGTGGCTCCGGCTTCATTGGTATGAAAACCTGATGATCAACAAGCTATAACCAACAGTTTAGAATACTTAACATAATTCAAAACAACTTCAAAACAAGCTGTCTGAGCAGTCTACTGGGCAGAAATGGTTCCTAAATGTCCTACATTTCCATGAGCCAAAGGTACTAGATATAATTAATGCCATTTAGGATTCTGAACATAACACATGCTATGTTCAATCACCCCAAAATGTAGACATATGCATCTGTCTGTAGTCCAGCATGTAATGTGCACCTATGCCCCTTTACTGCTGCCCTTTACTAGATTATGGAGTCCAACTCCAAGATGATAAGCTCATGGCTTCCACCGTAACTTATGATAGTACCAGTCAGTCATCTGTGTGTGTGCATTTGGCCATGGACTGACTGGATCCGGTGCCTGATATCCATTCTGTTAGAGAGCATGCACAATGGCAAACCCTACTGTTACTGTTATCAATCACCTTTGCAAATAGTGAGAGAACTGCCTGCTCAGTTTACATGCATTGGAGGCCAGATGGGCAGACCTTCTGACTAAACTCAGGTCAAGGTCACATTTTACTTATCAACTAACCTCAGAACAATCTGACCAGTATGTACACTATCGTACTATTTATATTGAACAGTGATCCTTAAACCAAGCGTTAATCTATCATTTCCATAGTCTTCACATGAATGATGTTCGTTTTGGACTTCCCCATCGGAACCACAGCTGTCTCCCTCTTTGGTTTATTTGTAAGAGATCTCTCAGACTGGCCCAAGTTAGTACACAGTCTCAGCCTGGCGGTGTAAAATGGCTGAAGATTAACTACTGAAGCATAAATTGAAAGTGGATTATGGGCTGAGAAAGTAGAATTTGTTTCCTTAGGATATAAAGTTACAATAAGACGTAAGGGATCTCTTGCTAACATCTTGATGCCAGCAAAATGGGGACGAAGTACAATATTAGGCAGGTCATAATGTTATGCCTGACCGGTGTAAATTACACGTGAAAACTTTAACCAGTAAGCGAGGTAAGCAATACCAAGTAGCCTATATAAATCATATAGTACTTATTACTCTTCTATCATATATTGTATGGTCTGTCTATAACCATTAAGATTTTACCGTTATTGTTACATCTTTTCAAATGCGCCCCCCATGATTCATGAATAGTGGAACGTTCCTATCTTACTGCACATGCGCGAGATTCCCATACCTGGAATCCCCCAATCCACTAAATCCGCCCCTGAGCATAATAAGGATGCTTGGTTAAAATTGGTGGCAAATATTGAAATTTTTGAAAACCACAGAAGTTTACTGGCAAATATGACATACGGCCTTACATACGGCGGTGAAAAATACTTAGATGTCCTCTCCTTATTAAAAATTCGACACTCATGGTCGACGTTTCTTTTCTTTGGCCCATTTATTGTTAAACCTGGGCTCAATGCAATAGCAAACGTGAAGAATGAATATCTGTGTAGCAAAAGTCAGTAGTGTTTGGAGTGCGCCATCTAGTGGAATCAACTGAAACGCAGGGTATTGCAGGAAAAAGGAGAAATGAATGCGGTTTTTTGGACAATATTGTGAATATTTGACGGGCAGGATTAAACAGCTGTATAGATTGGCCACCGTTGCTTTAACCAAAAATGGTAAACACAAGTGTCACGGAAGAAAAGAAAAGAACAAAACAAAACTCTAGATTATCTCATACATTATGATTCTAACCTGACTAACCAAAACAAATCATCATCATTAACATGCCCTGCCTAGCTACACTTACTACCCAAACCAAAACGTACAGGGGTGGCGATCACTCCTTGCCTAGTGTGTCTAAAGGTCAGCTCTGGGTGTCGTGCAATGTATGTCATGTGACATCTTACCTGTCCACTTATCCCCTATATACAGGGGACCAAGTCACCATCAGAATAACAGCGGAATAATGATGAAACATAAATGACAAAAGGTGACAGGATGAAATTGAACTCATAATGATTGACACATACTGATTGACACAACAAAAGGGTTGGGATGGGTAACAGAACAATAACAAGACAACAGCAATCACCACAATAATCAAGGCAGTGAGTTGAGACGACTATCACACATTCTGTCCCATGTCCCATTTAAACCGTAGTGAGAGACAAAAATTAAAGCGTGAGAGAGAGAGTCAGAGGAAAAGAAGAAGAAGAAGAAGAGAAAAAAACAGACATTATGCCAAGGACATGACAATGAGACAAGCACATACAGTACAAGCGAGCAGGAAGTATAGAGCTATGGAAGTATGGATTTCCATTTTCATGCTCCAATCCACCATGCCCAATAGCCATGCAGGACAACTTTTGACCTGATGGACCTGCTGAAGATTCATGATCCTGACCTTCCTTTTGTAGGCTTCATGATAGCATTAAAGATGAGGATGCAATCACATTATCCTGTATGGACTGGAGGCTATCCAGCTACAGGTAGACATCAAGTACAATGGCATCAGTATGTCAAAATAGTCAGATTACTCACTATATCAATTAATTTATCTTTCTTTTCTTTTTCTGATCTTGTCCTTCATTTCCTTCCCCAAGCTTCTCTTCTGCTCGATTTGAAGCACCAGCAGTTCTGACTTCCCAAATTGCAGCTCCTCATCCAGCTTCTGCACTGCATTCCTCGAAGTGTATGTGACAGTGACAGTATATATAATATGCATGATATACATAAGGAACTGTACAACTGAGAACCAACTGTATATATATATATATATATATATATATATATACACACTATATTGCCAAAAGTATTCGCTCACCCATCCAAATAATCAGAATCAGGTGTTCCAATCACTTCCATGGCCACAGGTGTATAAAATCAAGCACCTAGGCATGCAGACTGTTTTTACAAACATTTGTGAAAGAATGGGTCGCTCTCAGGAGCTCAGTGAATTCCAGCGTGGAACTGTGATAGGATGCCACCTGTGCAACAAATCCAGTTGTGAAATTTCCTCGCTCCTAAATATTCCACAGTCAACTGTCAGCTGTATTATAAGAACGTGGAAGTGTTTGGGAACGACAGCAACTCAGCCACGAAGTGGTAGGCCACGTAAACTGACGGAGCGGGGTCAGCGGATGCTGAGGCGCATAGTGCGAAGAGGTCGCCAACTTTCTGCAGAGTCAATCGCTACAGACCTCCAAACTTCATGTGGCCTTCAGATTAGCTCAAGAACAGTGCGCAGAGAGCTTCATGGAATGGGTTTCCATGGCCGAGCAGCTGCATCCAAGCCATACATCACCAAGTGGAATGCAAAGCGTCGGATATATATATATATACTAATGCTCAAAAGGTTGGGATCACTTGCATATTCAGCTTGATTTCAGCTACCTAGGAACATTCCATCAGGGGTCAGCATGGGCACCCTGACTGGTCTGCAGCTATGCAGCTATGTGTGTGTGTGTGTGTGTGTTTGTGTGTGTATGATAGATTTTTAAAATAAAATAACCATATCCCATTAAAAATATTTAAACAAAATCTGAACTGAATTAGAAATCTTAGAATGTCAAATATTATTTGCAGTTATTTAAAACATGTATTTATCAGAGTTCCAGTAAACTAGATGCTAAATGCTAGACATATTAACATACTGATAATTCAGGCCAGAACTGGACAAAAGACATAACATTTCTGCTCGTCTAAATTTTATTATATCAAATACACATGACCTCCCTTAACTACAACAATAAATTCCATCAGTCTGAACAGTAAAAGAAAAACTCTGAACCTCTGGACATTTAAAGGCTGTAGGTTAATGAATGTAAAATTTAAGTGGAATTACACAAAGTTTTAACATTTTTTAAATAAAAGATTTAATGCATATGCCTTAGATTACTTGCTTTAAGTTCCAAATCAGACTCAACATTTTTCAATTAATGTTAATTTACAGTATTAGATTTTGTAACCATTTGAGCCCTGAGTGTGTTAAATTTTTCAGCCTGCTCAGCTAATTGATCAGTATCCCTCTGAATCCAGGCACACACCTCCATCAAGTGAACTCCCTTTGCAGTTCTTCCAGGTCATCTTCCAAAACATTTCCAAAGTCCACGCATGGCACCCCCTCTCTTTGTTCTCTCTTTATGATCAAAGTAGATCATGTATCTGGTTAATACACTTAATGCATAAAAAGCTGTGCATAACCTTATCCCTATAATATCCCTACCAGCTGAAATCGCTCTTGTCAAGTGCTTGTCCTGCAGAAAAAATTGAACTATTGACTTCATCTTTCCCTTGCACCATTCTGGGTCTCTGCTCATGATGAAGGGGTCTAAGCATGCACTCTGCAGGACAGTGGGGTATTTTAAAGGGCTCTTTTCTTGAATTCTCTTAACAATTCTTGACCGTATGCAGTCTCTTCTAAATTTGAGGGCACTGACTCTCTTCACTTACTCTGTTGCCTGATTTGCTCTGAAGAGCCTATCAAGTAGGGAATGCAAAGATCACATAAGTAATATGCAGGGAATTAATGGAATGTAGTTTTAAGGTTTTTTTGCGTAAACATATAAAACAGTAACAATGCATTACCTCAAGGACAGAGTCAGCACCCTAGTCACTGTCAGCATTGCTTGCACTAACCCAACACTTCTGGTCATCAGGGTCAAGTTTGGTCAGTTTAAAGGGAGTGATGTCTTGGAGTAGTTCTCATTTGATAAAGCGTCTCAACAGACTCTATAAATTGAAAAACAAATTTGTCTAGTTATTATACACCCTGTCATCCAGTTTTGTTATTATATCCTACACAGCTATTACTCAGTGTAGTATACCCACTCTAAAAGATCATAAAAGAAAAAGAAAAATTAGTCATTTAAATTAAGCAGAAATGAGATTATTACCATTATTAAATCTGTCAAGTCTCTGCACAGAAATGGCAGTTTTGGCTCATCAGTCTGGCATTTCATCAAGAATGGACAAAAAGCTCTGGATATCGCCATAAAAAACTGAAGTTTGGGTAAGATCAGACAACTTCTATTTGCTGCTTCAATTATGTCAAAAGAAGGAGTAACAGAGTTTGTAGTTCATGTCTATAGACTGCCTCCATGTATACTTGAAGCTTTGGCCATACCTCAATGGATCTCTCTGCAACAGGCAGATTTTTACCCATCTGCGTCCACTGAATTGGAGTGAAAAAAGAGCTGAGCCAGTAAGTTTTGTTTAATCCTCTCCTCTTGCAGGGACATTGTAAAACAACAACAAGCAAAGTACATTGCTCTCAACAGTTTCTCAAAATTCCATGTGGAGAAGCCAGTCTTGAGTGAATTGTGTATCTTGTGCAACCCACAGCTCCCAAAAGAAATTAGCTGCCGACCACCATGCAGTTCATTATGTTCTTGCTGGACATTACTGAGGAGCTTCAAGTTCACTTTTTGGGCCATCCATACTAATAGAAAGGACCTGCTTCAGGTCTTACTGTCAGCAAGAGTTTCTACAGATGACCATCTAAGCATACACTTTCAGGTGGCGACCATTTTGGACAGAGCGCTTTTGCATCAAGCGCCATTTTAAGAGCTACGGCGCTATTTAAGGATGCCGCCAGAACACTTTCTTCTTACTTGTGCTGTCGAGACATCCTGCTGTTTTTTCTTAAGCTTCCCTGCCAGTTTTTGACCCTCTTACTTTCCAATCATGCCTCATTTCTGCCTTTGATGCCTTGTTTGCTGATTGCTCAGTCTACTGCTTTGTTCTAGTTTTGATTTTGAACTACCGGTTGGATTTGTTGTGAATTTTTACCCTGTTTTTCAAGAATGTAAAGAATATCAATCATGATGCAATGCTACTGCACATGTCTGGCCCTGAAGCATTACCGGTGGTTCCATTTTTAAATCACAGATCTGTCAAAATAAAATGACATGCATATAGTTTGGTCCGAACTGAATCATGTGGTTGAAATTATGTGCACCTATATGAGAGAAGCCGCAAAAATGGTCTGGGTGCTTATAACTATTTTCTAAGTAAGGAAAAGTTGGGAACATCATTGGCTGCTCTCCCCTCATTCGCCTTTTCCACCGATTGCCATTTTAGCTGGTGGGAAATATTTGACCTTGGGGTGTGTACGACAGGAATTCCGGCTGTAGTGGTAAAATGATGGTAGGTGAATAAGGCATTAAATATTCTGATAAAGTGGTGCATAATGTAAAATTGTGTGGTTTTTTTGGTCTTTCAGGTGGAGTTGTCCACACCTGAAAGAAGTAGCCTTCTGGATATCTGTTTGAGAAAACGATTGGACAGTGATCCTTAAACCAAGCGTTAATCTATCGTTTCCATAGTCTTCACATGAATGATGTTCGTTTTGGACTTCCCCATCGGAACCACAGCTGTCTCCCTCTTTGGTTTATTTGTAAGAGATCTCTCAGACTGGCCCAAGTTAGTACACAGTCTCAGCCTGGCGGTGTAAAATGGCTGAAGATTAACTACTGAAGCATAAATTGAAAGTGGATTATGGGCTGAGAAAGTAGAATTTAAGATTTCCTTAGAATAAAAATAACCAAACTCAATTGTATAAAGTTAAAATAAGACATAAGGGATCTCTTGCTAACATCTTGATGCCAGCAAAAGGGGGACCAGCACAATATTAGGCAGGTCATAATGTTATAATGTTAATTGACCGGTGTAAATTACACGTGAAAACTTTCTTGCATTGACTGTTTGCTAGCATAATCAGGGGCGGACTTAACCAGTAAGCGAGGTAAGCAGCCGCTTAGGGTCCCGGGGAATTAGGGGGCCCCCGACCAATACCAAGTAGCCTATATAAATCATATAGTACTTATTACATTTTTATCATATATTATATGGTCTGTCTATAACCATTAAGATTTTAACATTATTATTACATCTTTTCAAATGCGGGGGGGCCCCCCATGATTCATGAATAGTGGAATGTTCCTATTTTACTGCACATGCGCGAGATTCCCATACCTGGAATCACTTAGGGTCCCCAAATCAATAAGTCCGCCCCTGATTACCATAAAATCAAAGGTATTAATCTGTCTAAATTACATGTTTTGCTGATATTTCTATTTAAATTTATGATATAAAACCTTTCACCATTCAGCATTTCTACAGAAAAATCAGGATAAAATAAGTTTAAATATGGGTTGAATCTGATAATGTGCTACATGCAATGGAAATTTTTATAGTGTGTAATTGCTTGGGTGTTTGGGGTTCTATTGTGTTTGTCTATGCTGTTTACTTGTGTCTGATGTTTTAGCCTTTAGCCTTTTTAGCCTTATCTTTGCATGGTTAATTTTTGTTGCTGCCACTTTTTTAGTTCTGGGCCAGCTGTAGAAATGCCCTAATTAACAGTAGAAGAAAACAAACTTCCTGCTGTGGAGGCCACATGAACTACAAACTTGCTTATTTTGTCTGCAACTTGCTTGGTGCAGTGGTGGCTCAAGCGGTTAAGGCTCTGGGTTTGTGATTGGAGTATTGGGGTTTAAGCCCCAGCACCACCAAGCTCCACTGTTGGGCAATTGAGCAAGGCCCTTTACCCTCTCAGCTCTAGGGGCACTGTATCATAGCTGCCCCTGCACTCTGCCCCCAACCTCCTCAGCTGGGATATGCAAAGAAAAGAAATCCGCTGTAATGTATGTGTGCTCTTTATTTTGTCTGCTCATGCATGTGCACTTCATGAGTGCTCAACTTTTAATATTACCTCAGAGTACTTGTTGATTTAGTACAATGGAGGAGAAATAGACTGTCTTGCACCACAAAAAAATCATTTTGATGCCATTTTTGTAACGGGCGGACTGTAGCTGAATGACAGGCACGGACAGAAGTAGATAAATCCCAGGAGGGGCACATTTATTAAGGAAAAGACAAAGGAAGGAGCGGGGAGAGCAGAGTAACGCTCTGGAGCAAGGAGTAGAGAGGAAGGGAAAGGAGAGGAAGGAGAAGTGAGCGGAGTAACCCTCTGGAGCAAGGGGTAGAAAAGAAGGGAAAGGAGTAACAGAGAAACGCTAAGGAAAGTGATAGTAATAGGGAGCAGAAAGTAAGGCAGTCAGAGTCTACCTCCGTGAGTCTGCATGCAAGCCTCTACGGCTGAGATCAGACCCTGAAGGAGTGAAGGAGAGGAGATTAAGTAGGAGAGCGCGTGCACAGAAAACAAGGAGCAGGTGCAATCAATTACAATAAGGAGTGCGAGTGCGCTGACGAGGGGTGGAGTCCAGTGTACCTGTGACAATTTTAACTTGCAGCTTGTCTATTTTTTTTAAAAGTATTGCTTAAGAACACAAGACAACTTGCTAATTTAGTAGCAGGGGGAAGAGAGAAACTCTCATGCACCACTAACGGAAAGTGAACTTTTGACGCCATTTTAACTCGCAGTTAGCGCCATTTCTTTGCACCCAGCATCTTTGGGAATATTATTTATTATTTATTATCTTTTAAAGTGCTAGTTGAGGTTGTTCCTCACCCATTGGATAGAGAAGAATCACAACTAGCACTTTTAAAGACTATTATTGGATGGTACTGGCCATTGGTGTGCTGTTAATTGTGCAGTTCATGCTGATTATAGACTTCATGATTGTGAACAAGAATTTTTTTTTCAACAAAAAGTGACCTGATTTCAGGTCACTTAGGACAATATATTTCTGTCTTTGTTGCTGTCATCTGCCAGCAGTTGTTCTTGAAATGGACCTCATCAATCTCTTTCCTGTTCTACAAATCACCCCTTTTGATCAGACGCTGGTCTTGTCAAGGATATATAGTGGTAAGTAAGTAGTTTCACTCTACTACTACACTCTAGTACTTTTCACTCTACATCACTTCTTAAATAACACTACAGAATCATTTAACCTTCTCCTTAGCATGGCACAGCTGTAGAATACAAAGTTTCCAACTCTGCAGAAAGGTGGGATGGCCAGCACTCTGAATTGTCATCATTGTTATCAATAATCAGCTCCACTGAGTACATTTAATTGATAGGCTTTTGAACTGGTACTGCCCTGCATCAGTAATTGTGTCTTTTATGCATCTTCAAATTTATTATGTGGAGTTCCTCAAGAGTTGATTTTTGGACCTTGTCATATACACTATATTGCCAAAAGTATTCGCTCACCCATCCAAATAATCAGAATCAGGTGTTCCAATCACTTCCATGGCCACAGGTGTATAAAATCAAGCACCTAGGCATGCAGACTGTTTTTACAAACATTTGTGAAAGAATGGGTCGCTCTCAGGAGCTCAGTGAATTCCAGCGTGGAACTGTGATAGGATGCCACCTGTGCAACAAATCCAGTTGTGAAATTTCTGCGCTCCTAAATATTCCACAGTCAACTGTCAGCTGTATTATAAGAACGTGGAAGTGTTTGGGAACGACAACAACTCAGCCACGAAGTGGTAGGCCACGTAAACTGACGGAGCGGGGTCAGCGGATGCTGAGGCGCATAGTGCGAAGAGGTCGCCAACTTTCTGCAGAGTCAATCGCTACAGACCTCCAAACTTCATGTGGCCTTCAGATTAGCTCAAGAACAGTGCGCAGAGAGCTTCATGGAATGGGTTTCCATGGCCGAGCAGCTGCATCCAAGCCATACATCACCAAGTGGAATGCAAAGCGTCGGATGCAGTGGTGTAAAGCACGCCGCCACTGGACTCTAGAGCAGTGGAGACGCGTTCTCTGGAGTGACGAATCGAGCTTCTCCATCTGGCAATCTGATGGACGAGTCTGGGTTTGACGGTTGCCAGGAGAACGGTACTTGTCTGACTGCATTGTGCCAAGTGTAAAGTTTGGTGGAGGGGGGATTATGGTGTGGGGTTGTTTTTCAGGAGCTGGGCTTGGCCCCTTAGTTCCAGTGAAAGGAACTCTGAATGCTTCAGCATACCAAGACATTTTGGACAATTCCATGCTCCCAACTTTGTGGGAACAGTTTGGAGCTGGCCCCTTCCTCTTCCAACATGACTGTACACCAGTGCACAAAGCAAGGTCCATAAAGACATGGATGACAGAGTCTGGTGTGGATGAACTTGACTGGCCTGCACAGAGTCCTGACCTCAACCTGATAGAACACCTTTGGGATGAATTAGAGCGGAGACTGAGAGCCAGGCCTTCTCGTCCAACATCAGTGTGTGACCTCACAAATGTGCTTCTGGAAGAATGGTCAAAAATTCCCATAAACACACTCCTAAACCTTGTGGACAGCCTTCCCAGAAGATTGGAAGCTGTTATAGCTGCAAAGGGTGGACCGACGTCATATTGAACCCTATGGATTAGGAATGGGATGTCACTTAAGTTCATATGTGAGTCAAGGCAGGTGAGCGAATACTTTTGGCAATATAGTGTATGTTATGTTTCAGTCATGAAAAGTAATGTACTCTAGAATAGGATGCATGTCCATGGGATGAAATTAAATATCTGCAATTTCAATATTTGTTTCTCAAGATATCCACAAGACCTAGCTCATAAGATTGTATATTACACTCTTTTTTATTTGGGAGAAGGGGGAATTTAAAATAGGTTGTCTGTCCATAAATGGGGACATAAAACAATTGAAATCTTCCCCTTATTGATAATATTCCAGAGCTATGCTGTTATTGCATTAAAAACTTTATCCACCCGTAATATCTTAAGTTTCTCATGTTCTGCATGTTTGCTTCAACGGACAGAGAATGTCTAGAGGATGCCCTAAACATTATAATATACATACACATTATTAAGACTGCCTCCATATATCATTATATGTCAATGTCCATCCACTTTAAAATAAACTATATAACTGCTTATTTATTACTAGACTGCTTTGAGTATTTCAGAAACTGTTGATCTCCTGAGAAAACATCCTGTGTGTGGAGAGTCTGCAGGCTAACACACCTTGTTAATGAAAGAGATCAGAAGAGAATGACCAGACATGTCTGACAGGAAGTCTAGAGTTACTTGTCAGAAAAGCACATCAGGTTCCACTAATGTCAGCCAAGAACACAATACTGTATAAGGTTTAGAAGCAAAATAATTTGACTTTTTTAATTCACACTTATTAGTGAATTCCACACTTCAGTGTTCTTTGTGGCTATTTATCAACCTCCAAAGTATATAAGAAGTAATTGAACAAAATGCTGCCTTTTGCATGTCCTAGTTATCATAAAATTCATATCACACTTGATTATCTTTCAACAATATTTTTATTGATTTTTAAACAGAGACATGACATACAAGGTAAATGTGAGGTGTGCTTTTCAAGGTACACTTGTATTATCTTATTTATAAACCCCTAACACACACCCCTATACCCCCCACCACACCCAACTCCAAGCCAGCCTTACATGTCTAAAAATGGCTAAACACCAAGCATAATTGAAGAAAGAAAAGAGAAACAAAATTAAATACATTGAAAAAGAAAAAATGAACTGGAGCTGGAAGTCTAGGTTATGTGCAAAGAAAGAGAGGGAGAAAAGAAAAAGAAAGAAAAGAAATAAAAAGCCATACACCTGAGAAAACCAACCAATCAAATAAATAAAAGCTTTGAGTAAACATCTGTATAAAATATGAAATATCTAAATAAATATAAGCTGTCTAAACTGTGAAAAGGTATTGCTTTAAAAAATGAAACAAAAGAAAAGGAAGAAGAAAGTAGAAGAAGGTGAAATAGATTGATGCATATATTAATAAATAAATGAAACTTAAAGCTTAAAGGGTAAGTACCTGGTGGCTGGGCGGTGATGGGTTAGGCGGGTTGTTTATTCGGGTTTGGTAAATAAGCAAGGCAGATGGGTCGTATTTAGGCGTTTAGGTTGGGGCAGGTTTGTGTGAGGCAAGGCTGGGAAGGGATAGGCCATGCATGAGAGATCCAGGTGGTGATGTGAAAGTACATTTTGTAAAGTTAATTTTTCCACCATGAATTACAAGTTTTTAAGGCATTTTACTCCAGGATTTATGATATGTTAGCCTTAGCATGTCAGAAATAGGTAAACAGTGAAGAACTTCCCTGGCTATAGTTAGCTGTGACATGAATGAATCTGCGCAGGGGCCATGAATCTCCTTCTGTTCACAACATCTGCAATTAAGTCTCATTGGCTTTGTGAATTCTAATAATCAACTAATGATAAGAAATTTATATACATCCACGTCGAGCAGAATGACAGGAAACTCTTGCATCTCTTTTAGACTGGATATTCATTCACTTGAGCATAGTAAATATTGGCTTGCTCGCTTCTGTAATTTACCATTTTATCAGGGCAAAGCCTGTTAAAGTAAGTGAGAGGAGATCCAAGCTGACTGACTTCAGGGGGAACAATGTCAGAGATGGTAAATGGTGTAATATCCACCTTCAGCCATGGATTATGTTTACCCAAGGTACTGGTCAGAGCATCTGGAGTCTGATCTGGGATACACATGAGCTGTGTTTTACCTCCTGTCTTCCTACAAGCAATGTCTGTGTCACTAAGCTATTAGTGTTTGTACATCATCAGGTTAATTATCATCATCATCATCAGTGCAGCCTGCATGCCCTGGAACATAATCAAGATCCTCTACATTTATTGCTTTCATTGTCCTCTATTTCTGATTTCTCTGGCTGAGGAATCAGAGCTTTGTTTTTACCATAGAACAGTTTATTGTGCATCTTTCCTTTTCACTACAATAAGAAAAATCAAATAAATAAATTACTGCATGGATATATGTCAGCATTTGTTTGTGTGTAAATAATATTGACCGTGATGTTTACTTATCCTTATAATCCACTCACAGATCACCCTCTCATTACACTTTATACTGCACTACAATCTGGCTTTTTTCTTTTTACCCTGGACAGACATATCAACCGCATGGTCACACATGAATTTGGGGAAATTATGTCATAGATGTATTTCTGTATTTCTCATTTATTTTGCTCTCTCATTTACCCTCTGCCCTGTTCACAACAACATCATGGTTTGATCCCTACTAAGGTGAATTCTTGTTTGACCCCATTACATGATGACTGACCAGCAACTTTCTTCCTTTTGTGTGACTGAATGAAGTTATAGACTGAAATAATAACAGTCTACCCTGGATCTTAATGTTTTGTGTTGCTTTCTTGAACATTCATGAACATTTGCACCTTCTGAAATAGTTGTGTACGAGTCTCTCAGTTGACCTAAGTGTGAAAAGATGGACCTAAAAATTATATAGTCACCGCTGAAAAGGGGTCAAAATATGTAGCAAAAATTAAATAACAAAATGTGCAGATTTGTAAGAACAGTGGTCAGTTTTACTGCTCATGACAAACAGGGGACAGATGAAAAACAAAGCAGTAATCATTGGTAAACATAGTAAATTGTAACTATAAAGTGTAATGTGTGTTCATTCCTTCATTTTTATGTTTGTTTATTGCTGCAACAAGCTGTTATAAACTTCGTTAGAAAAACTGACCTAGCTAGTTAGCAGCTTAGCCGCTTTTTGTCTCGACATGGCAGACATGAGTGATTTAAGGGTTTGGTGTTGAAGTGTTTTAATGTTCTTGTCAGGTCAGGTCTCTATAGTAACACATTCGAATTTATTACGCAACAGAACAGAACCTTAGAACAGAACCTTACGTCAGAGTATCAACGCGTCAGTATTAGCTGTTCATTTTCAAAGAGAAGCTACGATGAGTGGACTTCATGCGAAAATGTCAAAAAAAACTTTGCAAGAGTTTTTGGACACGTCTATCCCGGACGGTAAAAAGGGCGTCCTGGACCTCAAAGCTCTACGAGGTCTACTGCTCGGGTTAATAAACCAGCGTGGTGCTGAGATGGAGAGAGGGGGCAGCGGGGTGACAGCGGCCAGGATGGAGAGCAAGGACAGCGGGAAGAGAGGGGACAGGATGGAGACCGCGGACAGGATGGAGACCGTGTACAGGAGAGAGACAGCGGACGTCGGCTGGGATGAAGATGAGTCGCAGCCGCTGAGCCTCTCCATCTCGGACACGAGCAAGCAGTTGGAGAAGGCAGTGTCCAAGGTAAGACCCCATTCTCTAGCCATTCTTCTAACATCTGTACATCCTTTTATTGTTCAGCAGAAATCTAATACTACACAAATACCTGTAATGTTTTCTACCCCGTTTTACATGTTGTTTAAATTAGCCTCCACATTAAACTTTACTATTTTACTGTTAGTCACTGTGATGTTGAAATGTATAACATTCTGTCTGAGAAATCTTAGTGTAGAAACTTAAACTGAAACCTTAATAAGTATCTGAAGGCCCATATTTTCCATTCTCAGTCTACAAGTCTGATGCAAAAATCAAAGAATAAAGAGAATCAGGAGCTCGAGGAGGACATAAACATCCTGAAGAAAGAAATGGAGACACTCCAAAATCAGCTTAATCAGATGAGCACATTTCTGTGTTTCTCATATATCTCATTTACCCTCTGCCCTGTTCACAACAACATCATGGTTTGATCCCTACTAAGGTGATTTCTTGTTTGACCCCATTACATGATGACTGACCAGCAACTTTCTTCTTTTTTTTGTGACTGAAGGAAGTTATAGACTGAAATAATAACAGTCTACCCTGGATCTTAATGTTTTGTGTTGCTTTCTTGAACATTCATGAACGTTTGCACCTTCTGAAATAGTTGTGTACGAGTCTCTCAGTTTACCTAAGTGTGAAAAGATGGACCTAAAAATTATATAGTCACCGCTGAAAAGGGGTCAAAATAAATGCAAAATATTCGTTAGAAAAATTGACCTAGCTAGTTAGCAGCTTAGCCGCTTATTGTCTCGACATGGCAGACATGAGTGATTTAAGGTTTTGGTGTTGAAGTGTTTTAATGTTCTTGTCAGGTCAGGTCTCTATAGTAACACATTCGAATTTATTACGCAACAGAACAGAACCTTACATCAGAGTATCAACGTGTTAGTATTAGCTGTTCATTTTCAAAGAGAAGCTACGTTGAGTGGACTTCATGAGAAAATGTCAAAAAAAACTTTGCAAGACTTGTTGGACAC
This sequence comes from Hemibagrus wyckioides, assembly GCF_019097595.1. Classification (NCBI taxonomy): domain Eukaryota; kingdom Metazoa; phylum Chordata; class Actinopteri; order Siluriformes; family Bagridae; genus Hemibagrus; species Hemibagrus wyckioides. The sequence goes on along the minus strand of NC_080733.1, from coordinate 114,238 downwards.
GTCTATCCCGGACGGTAAAAAGGGCGTCCTGGACCTCAAAGCTCTACGAGGTCTACTGCTCGGGTTAATAAACCGGCGTGGTGCCGAGATGGAGAGAGCGGGCAGCGGGGAGACAGCAGCCAGCGGGAAGAGAGGGGACAGGAGAGAGACAGCGGATGTTGGCCAGGATGTAGATATATATATATTTTATATATATATATATATATATATATATATATATATATATACATATATATATATATATATATATATTAGGGATGCAACAATACAGTTGACCCACGGTTCAATACGTACCGCGGTTTTTACCCATGGTGTTCGGTTCGGATGGCTTGGCAAATTAAAGTTTTTTTTCCCCATTATTCTTTGTTTAGGTGACGGGAACAGTAAGTATGTTAAGAAGAAAAAACTGGTTTTAGTTGCAATTCTCTTTATTTTACTTAAATGCAAAAATCAACTAACACAATGAAAGTGTACTGAAAATAGTGAGGTATAAAAATTAGCGCTTGTATGACTATTACAGGAGACGGGTTTGGACGGCGCTCTTCATTTCCCAATCCGCTATGTAATGACCAGTCACTGTGAGATAACTCTGTTACCCCCAAGCTCCAGCTATCTGTTATGAGAGCAAGACTTTGTGCTTTAACCAAAGCGTATTCAATTTTTGCGCACGTTTTTTCGTAGAGGTCGGGAAAAAAGGCTCCCGCCTCCACACAGTGATATCGCGGGGTGATGAAGCTGCAGATGTGTGGTCATGTTGGAAGTATTTCCATGTCCGTATCTAACTCATGTGTAACACTGCTTAAACACAGTCATTTTTTGTTTACTGTTTTTGTTTCATCTGCATCATGGTCAACAACAAATGTTCCCACACCACAGATTTGAATCACAGCGCTGCTCCTCGTGTTTCTGTCTCACTTCACCGCTCTCCAGGATTAGAGTGAAACCTGACACCAGCATCACAAGCTTGGTCACCGCCCCTAACTTTAGCACTCACTGACTGGATATTTACTGGCAGGGAGGCGTGTCTGTCTCAGCACGTAGACATACAGTGCAGGCAAACGCAAACAGTGTGTTTTGCATTATATATAAAATCAAATACCAGATTTAAAACACATTTAACTGTGAAATGAAACATAACTGAAACATAAATAGTGCAAGAGTAAAAATCACATTTGAAAGTAAAAATAGCATTGGAACTCAGTCCTGAAGAGTTCAAACACTGAAAATTGTAAAGAAAAACTAACAAACAAACAAACAAAAACAAACAAACAAAAAAAAACCAGTGAATCAAATTTGAGTGCAAAAAGGCACTGGAACAGTCTTCAAACAGCAGCAATATTCGTGAACACTTTGGCGTAGCCTTTCAACATTAATAAACACATCACTGCTCCTTTCACCTCATTCGCTCCTGTCGCCCTCCATTCCCATCTGGTGCATTTTGAAGCCATTTTGTTATTCTTGACTCAATTTCTTGGTCAGTGGCATCACAAGTTAGGCGATTACGTCGCACAGCAGCTAAAACAAAGACACAAGCAATTTTTCAAAAATCTGATATAGGCTAGAAATTTCATATTTGGCCATCAAGGCATGCAGTGTTAATCCAGCCATATAAAATGTATGGTCAAAGTGAGTCTGTGAGGGAGTCAATAAGTCTCAAGACAAACTTACCAATCAGAACATCTTTTATCTGCAGCTGCTGGAAGCCAATCTTTCCATTTATACCTCGCATGTTGATATTCTTGGCCAGAGAGTGTGTAATGGTTGCACCCATTACTCACTTTACACACTAACATCTCCCCCACCTTTAAGAGCCAGTGCATTTATCTGTGAATTGACATTTCCTTGTTAGTTGATTAGCAGTACAAAATGCTCCAACCCTAAACTAATATGTTTGAAATTGTTCAGAAAATCTGAACTGGTCTGATATTCTGAACAACAATTAAATGAATGCCCATTTGAGGTTAGCAGAAGTTGTGGATAGCACAAAGGTGACTGGGCCACTTCAGCCTATGATCACATGCTGAAGTCGCTTCTCATACAGTAACGATAAACAACTGAAACACCATGACAGCCCATGTGAACAAACAAAAATAAATCTATCATTTTCCATGGCCTTGAAATTCCATTTGGGATTTTCATGACTTTTCCAGGTTCCATTTTTCTATTGTACAACCCAACAACATTATTTAAAGTCTATATTATAAAGAACAGGGATAGCATTAGACAGTTTTTTCTCCTCAATATAAACTGACACCAGTTGGTTTTTGAGGTCAGGACTATGTCTGAGCCAGTCCGTTGAAAACCTGAAGGAGTGGCTATCAGCTACTGGTAACAAATTTGGTTCAACACCTGTCTTCTTCAACTACAGATTTCAATCCCTGGACAGTTGTAAAAATGATTTTCATTTGGTCCATCATCTCTGGATTTGTGAGAATATTTCACAGGAGTGCTTGGAAGAAATACATTTTTGCAGATAAGTAAACAAACCCATCAGAAGACCACATTCTACGAATGCAATAAAATGCTCACATGTATGAAGACTGGCCGTGCTTATCAAATGATGTAGCTCGGAAGAAACGGTCTGTCTTTGGTGCAGGCCAAGGGACGCGCGGTCGCTCCGGTGCGGGCCAAGGGACGCGCGGCCTCTCTGTTCCAGGTCAGGAGTATGGTGTACTCTGCAGGTAGCACGATTAGCATTAGACTCTCTTTTTGGTTCAGGAGATTCAAGATGCCCTTCTATTGGCATTTTTCTAAGTGGAATACATTATTCAGGAATTAAGAATAATAAGAAATAAGGATTTCTAGTGCATTAGACAGTACATCTTGTTAGCAAAGAAACAGAGGAAAGCAGACTATACATACATACATATACATACATACATATATATATACACTGCTTTCCTATATACTATAGTCTATATATATATATATAGTGGTCCTCCAACTCAAGCCAACGAGAATATGGAGTCAAGCCGTGCAGGTCGTGTACGAGACTATCGCGACATTTGTTTTGTTATCGCTTTACGGACAGTGCGCGTGCAGTTTTTATTCCCGCTTCACAGACGAAGCGGGAATAATTGGCGGGAAAAATACGCTAGCTACTTTGACTGTGTGTTATAACTCGACAATCCCGTCCAACTATCGTGGGAATGTGGGAATATTATATAATGAAATTATTATATAATATTAATATAATGTTCCTCCTTTCTATAGCCGGGCAACTATTGTTTAAACATCTAAACAGAATTCCAGCATAGAAGCTAACGATCTGTCCCACAGACTCCGGCCACCCAAAATACAAAAACCGTTTGCTCACTTCAGCGCTTCATTACCAGATATTGCACGGAGTGAGTGACGTTTCTCACAAAGCTTCTCTTCAACATTATATGAAACTCGGACAGTCCAGCTTCCCCGTTCAAATGAAATACAGTTTAAGCTACAACTTGTTTCTTTAAAATATTCTGTAAAGATTAATAATACCGTGTACTCACCTCTCTGTTCTCTCTGCTCAAAACAGCGTATCCGATTCAGATCGCACTTCGAAGTAGCAGGAGCCAATGAGAGCGTAGGAATCGGGATCACATGTTGAGCGGCGGCCAATGAGAGCGAAGAACAAGATCGGTTGGTTGTCGTCAGTGGTTTGAAGCGCTCGACACGGCGTATCGTCTCCGCCCATCACTACTTTTCAGAAAAAATAAAACAGAAATAAACGTTTTCTGTCAGTGTTGGAGCATGTGATGTGGTGTGAGTTTGAATGCACAAAATTGCAATAAACTCTGAAAGAGCTGAATTAGTGTGAGACACCACATAGAAAACATATGGGCAACATAAGCTCAATCACAATCGGGCCACATCTGGCAGGGACAGCCCTCTACCACATAAACCAAACCATAACGGGGCCACATCTGGCAGGGACAGACCTGGACCACATCTGGCATGGACAGACCTGGACCACATAAACCAAACCATAATGGGGCCACATCTGGCAGGGACAGATCTGGGCCACATAAATCAAACCATAACCGGGCCACATCTGGCATGGACAGACCTGGACCACATAAACCAAACCATAACGGGGCCACATCTGGCAGGGACAGATCTGGGCCACATGAACCAAACCATAACCGGGCCACATCTGACATGGACAGGTCTGGACCACATCTGACATGGACAGGTCTGGACCACATAAACCAAACCATAACCGGGCCACATCTGGCATGGACAGATCTGGGCCACATCTGACATGGACAGGTCTGGACCACATAAACCAAACCATAACCGGGCCACATCTGGCATGGACAGACCTGGGTCACATGAACCAAACCATAACTAGGCCACATGAACCAAACCATAACCGGGCCACATCTGGCATGGAAAGATCTGGGCCACATAAACCAAACCATAACCGGGCCACATCTGGCATGGAAAGATCTGGGCCACATCTGGCATGCCATCATATAAACAGTGCCATCACTGCACTGTCTGGACGCAAAGGAAACACTCGTCCTTGAACTAGGATTGCTGGGTGGAGTGGATGTGAAGGAAGCTTTTTCCTTCATTCTCCTTCATGCTGGGGGTTGAAAAATTTATTAAAAGGTGGTTTCATCTGGCTGGTGACCATGAGGGTGGCAGAAAAAGAACAACACCTTTAACATAACATTTCTGTAATGTTTCTGTAGTCTTTTGTTATTTTTGTATTGTAAATATTTGTTTTGATTTAACTGGTTTCTTATCTTTTTTCCACTGTTTATTTTTTATGTTGATTTAAATAAACCATTCTGCTTTGAATTTGTGTAGTTTCATTCTTTTATTATACCTTGCTTAATAAATATTATACGGGTAATTTCTGGTTCAGTTTTGGGGATTCTGGCATAATATTGGTCCAGTTCTGGCTGTTTTGTGGACCTTCTGGATAAATTGTGGCTGAGTTCTGGGGTAAAGGTGGTGGCATTTTGGCTCTTGTCTGGCTGACACGTGTGGATTCTGGCACTGTGGTGGGTCAGTTCTGGCTGATTTCTGGTGACATTGTGGAGTTGTGGCTGAGTTTTGGTCTGTTTCTAGCATTGGTCTGGTTGACTTTTGGCAAACCGCATTTGGGCCAGCTTTGGGCCGTAATTCCATGTGGTATCTGGGCCAAACTTAAAGCCGAAACTCAGCCAGACTTGGCCCAGATCCAATTTGCTATCTGGGGACTTTGGACTCTGGTTCTTTTTTATTCTTTCCTGTATCCCTTGATTGTAATAAAAAATTGTATATTTGAGTATTTGTCAGGTGATGTTTTCCCCACTGTTCCACACCTTGAAAAACAAACCTGTTTTGGTAGGGGGTTCCTGGGGTCTCCATTTATACCCTAGGTGACGTAGTCGGTTGTAAACAAGCTTTTTGCAAATTTAATTTAACTGTTGTGTCACATATCACCACCCGGCTGACACATGCACACTAAACTGGTCTACAGTTTAAGCAAAGCTGTGATTCCTCAGCCAGAGAAATCAGAAATAGAGCACAATGAAGACAATAAATGTAGAGGATCTTGATTATGTTCCAGGGCATGCAGGTTGCACTGATGATGATGATGATGATGAACCTGATGATGTACAAACCCTAATAGCTAGTGATGCAGACATTGCTTGCAGCCAAAAGCAATTGCTTATAGGAACACAGGAGGTAAAACACAGCTCATGTATATCCCAGATCCAGATGCTCTGACCAGCACCTTGGGTAAACATAATCCATGGCTGAAGGTGGATATTACACCATTTACCATCTCTGACGTTGTTCCCCCTGAAGTCAGTCAGCTTGGATCTCCTCTCACTTACTTTAACAGGCTTTGCCCTGATAAAATGGTAAATTACAGAAGCGAGCAAGCCAATATTTACTATGCTCAAGTGAATGAATATCCAGTCTAAAAGAGATGCAAGAGTTTCTTGTCATTCTGCTCGACGTGGATGTATATAAATTTATTATCATTAGTTGATTATTAGAATTCACAAAGCCAATGAGACTTAATTGCAGATGTTATGAACAGAAGGAGATTCATGGCCCCTGCGCAGATTCATTCATGTCACAGCTAACTATAGCCAGGGAAGTTCTTCACCGTTTACCTATTTTTGACATGCTAAGGCTGACGTATCATAAATCTTGGAGTAAAATGCCTTAAAAACTTCTTTCATGCATGGCCTATCCCTTCCCAGCCTTGCCTCACACAAACCTGCCCCAACCTAAACGCCTAAATACGACCCATCTGCCTTGCTTATTTACCAAACCTGAATAAACAACCCGTCTAACCCATCACCGCCCAGCCACCAGGTACTTACCCTTTAAGCTTTAAGTTTCATTTATTTATTAATATATGCATCAATCTATTTCACCTTCTTCTACTTTCTTCTTCTTCCTTTTCTTTTGTTTCGTTTTTTAAAGCAATAACTTTTCACAGTTTAGACAGCTTATATTTATTTACAGATGTTTTATATTTTATACAGATGTTTACTTTAACAGATATTTTATACAGATGTGTACTCAAAGCTTTTATTTATTTGATTGGTTGGTTTTCTCAGGTGTATGGCTTTTTATTTCTTTTCTTTCTTTTTCTTTTCTCCCTCTCATTCTTTGCACATAACCTAGAATTCCAGCTCCAGTTGTTTTTTTCTTTTTTAATGTATTTAAATATTTTGTTTCTCTTTTCTTTCTTCAATTATGCTTGGTGTTTAGCCATTTTTAGACATGTAAGGCTGGCTTGGAGTTGGGTGTGGTGGGGGGTATAGGGGTGTGTGTTAGGGGTTTATAAATAAGATAATACAAGTGTACCTTGAAAAGCACACCTCACATTTACCTTGTATGTCATGTCTCTGTTTAAAAATCAATAAAAATATTGTTGAAAAAAAATCAAGTGTGATATGAATTTTATGATAACTAGGACATGCAAAAGGCAGCATTTTGTTCAATTACTTCTTATATACTTTGGAGGTTGATAAATAGCCACAAAGAACACTGAAGTGTGGAATTCACTAATAAGTGTGAATTAAAAAAGTCAAATTATTTTGCTTCTAAACCTTATACAGTATTGTGTTCTTGGCTGACATTAGTGGAACCTGATGTGCTTTTCTGACAAGTAACTCTAGACTTCCTGTCAGACATGTCTGGTCATTCTCTTCTGATCTCTTTCATTAACAAGGTGTGTTAGCCTGCAGACTCTCCACACACAGGATGTTTTCTCAGGAGATCAACAGTTTCTGAAATACTCAAAGCAGTCTAGTAATAAATAAGCAGTTATATAGTTTATTTTAAAGTGGATGGACATTGACATATAATGATATATGGAGGCAGTCTTAATAATGTGTATGTATATTATAATGTTCAGGGCATCCTCTAGACATTCTCTGTCCGTTGAAGCAAACATGCAGAACATGAGAAACTTAAGATATTACGGGTGGATAAAGTTTTTAATGCAATAACAGCATAGCTCTGGAATATTATCAATAAGGGGAAGATTTCAATTGTTTTATGTCCCCATTTATGGACAGACAACCTATTTTAAATTCCCCCTTCTCCCAAATAAAAAAGAGTGTAATATACAATCTTATGAGCTAGGTCTTGTGGATATCTTGAGAAACAAATATTGAAATTGCAGATATTTTACTATTTCATCCCATAGACATGCAGAGTAGATTACTTTTCATGACCAAAACATAACATATATGACAAGGTCCAAAAATCAACTCTTGAGGAACTCTACATAATAAGTTTGAAGATCCATAAAAGACACAATTACTGATGCAGGGCAGTACCAGTTCAAAAGCCTATCAATTAAATGTACTCAGTGGAGCTGATTATTGATAACAATGACGACAATTCAGAGTGCTGGCCATCCCACCTTTCTGCAGAGTTGGAAACTTGTGTGTGTTTGTGGTCAGTTTACTTACCTTAAGGACATTTCTAGATCCTATCAATGCCACCAGCCTTTAACCTAGTCTGAATTGTCACAAAATCTCTTGAACAAAGGCTCAAATGCTCTCCAGAAACAGGTTTATTAACCTCAGTGTACAGATAGTTACCTTGTCCTTATGCTTCAAGTAATCTAATTAGGCATTAGTAACAATGCTTATTAAAACACTAAAGCTAACAAAAAATTTTTTTGATAAATAAAGATTGTTAGTGGTTAGTTGTAAAGGTTCAACTGGACAAGACCATCTTTAACATGTCTTTCTCCATTCATAATCAGAGAGGTCTGAGATGAGGGTTCATTGACAATTGCTTCTTGTTTTTCATATTTTCAACTTTTGTTGAAAAAAAATCCTTGTTCACAATCATGAAATCTATAATCAGCATGAACTGCACAATTAACAGCACACCAATGGCCAGTACCATCCAATAATAGTCTTTAAAAGTGCTAGTTTCTTCTCTATCCAATGGGTGAGGAACAACCTCAACTAGCACTTTAAAAGATAATAAGTAATAAATAATAAAGAAATGGCACTAACTGCGAGTTAAAATGGCATCGAAAGTTCACTTTCCGTTAGTGGTGCATGAGAGTTTCTCTCTTCTCCCTGCTACTAATTTAGCAAGTTATCTTGTGTTCTTAAGCAATACTTTTAGGCAAAGCTAAAAAAAAAAAGGCAAGCTACAAGTTAAAATGGCATCAAAATGATTTTTTTGTGGTGCAAGGCAGTCTATTTCTCCTCCATTGTACTAAATCAACAAGTACTCTGAGGTAATATTAAAAGTTGAGCACTCATGAAGTGCACATGCATGAGCAGACAAAATAAAGAGCACACATACATTACAGCAGATTTCTTTTCTTTGCATATCCCAGCTGAGGAGGTTGGGGTCAGAGTGCAGGGGCAGCTATGATACAGTGCCCCTAGAGCTGAGAGGATAAAGGGCCTTGCTCAATTGCCCAACAGTGGAGCTTGGCGGTGCTGGGGCTTGAACCCCAATACTCCAATCACAAACCCAGAGCCTTAACCACTTGAGCCACCACTGCACCAAGCAAGATGCAGGCTAAAGCGGCTAAAACATCAGACACAAGTAAATACAACCCCAAACACCAAAGCAATTACACACTATAAAAATTTCATGTAGCACATTATCAGATTCAACCCATATTTAAACTTATTTTATCCTGATTTTTCTGTAGAAATGCTGAATGGTGAAAAGTTTTATATCATAAATTTAAATAGAAATATCAGCAAAACATGTAATTTAGACAGATTAATACCTTTGATTTTATGGTAATCAGGGGCGGACTTATTGATTTGGGGACCCTAAGTGATTCCAGGTATGGGAATCTCGCGCATGTGCAGTAAGATAGGAACATTCCACTATTCATGAATCATGGGGGGGCCCCCCGCATTTGAAAAGATGTAATAATAATGTTAAAATCTTAATGGTTATAGACAGACCATACAATATATGATAGAAGAGTAATAAGTACTATACGATTTATATAGGCTACTTGGTATTGGTCGGGGGCCCCCTAATTCCCCGGGGCCCTAAGCGGCTGCTTACCTCGCTTACTGGTTAAGTCCGCCCCTGATTATGCTAGCAAACAGTCAATGCAAGAAAGTTTTCACGTTTAATTTACACCGGTCAGGCATAACATTATGACCTGCCTAATATTGTGCTGGTCCCCCTTTTGCTGGCATCAAGATGTTAGCAAGAGATCCCTTATGTCTTATTTTAACTTTATACAATTGAGTTTGGTTATTTTTATTCTAAGAAAACCTTAAAATCCACTTTCAATTTATGCTTCAGTAGTTAATCTTTAGCCATTTTACACCACCAGGCTCAGACTGTGTACTAACTTGGTGAGGTTAGTTGATAAAGTAAAATGTGACCTTGACCTGAGTTTAGTCAGAAGGTCTGCCCATCTGGCCTCCAATGCATGTAAACTGAGCAGGCAGTTCTCTCACTTTGGTGATTGATAACAGTAACAGTAGGGTTTGCCATTGTGCATGCTCTCTAACAGAATGGATATCAGGCACCGGATCCAGTCAGTCCATGGCCAAATGCACACACACAGATGACTGACTGGTACTATCATAAGTTACGGTGGAAGCCATGAGCTTATCATCTTGGAGTTGGACTCCATAATCTAGTAAAGGGCAGCAGTAAAGGGGCACATTACATGCTGGACTACAGACAGATGCATATGTCTACATTTTGGGGTGATTGAACATAGCATGTGTTATGTTCAGAATCCTAAATGGCATTAATTATATCTAGTACCTTTGGCTCATGGAAATGTAGGACATTTAGGAACCATTTCTGCCCAGTAGACTGCTCAGACAGCTTGTTTTGAAGTTGTTTTGAATTATGTTAAGTATTCTAAACTGTTGGTTATAGCTTGTTGATCATCAGGTTTTCATACCAATGAAGCCGGAGCCACACCTGATATCAGCAGTTTAATCAGTTGATCTTGGCTTCCATTAGAATCAGCCATGACTTCTGCTTGATGGCTTCTGAAAGAGGAGACTTGATAGATTTTGATAGGAGTCGATCACCAGTTTTGGATGATTTCCAACTTGACTTTGATGGAAAGTCTCAGCATGCACACAAGAGGCTGTATTATTAAAAAATTTCAAGTAATTTTTTAAATGTCCCATTATCATAAGCTGTTACGCAGTGTGAAACTATTTAAAATGTTCTTTTACATTTATTTTTTAACCTGCATCATTTACAGAACAGAACATTATTCTGATTCATCCAAATCATCATCCTGCACAAACTGATGAATACTATGCTTTTGATTTTACATTTTACCAAAAAAACAAACAAAATAAATACGGCCCACAGACAAAGGATTGAAAACACTTAAAAGAAAACCTTGGTATTCTAAAGATATGATGCCGCATGTAATGTTCTAACTAACCCCCCCTAAAAGTCACAGGTAGTACAAACATCTTGGGTGCTTTTCTGTGTGTATGCTGATTCTTTCCAAGAAAGTGAAGGATCCAGATATCCAAATCTGGTGAGCGAGTCCCATCAAAACCTACTGAGTCTTCACTTCCAGGAGCACACTCACCTTGCAATCTCCTTGTGGGCTGAGTTCTCCCTTTATGTTTGTTGTCTGCTGTGTGTGAGGATGCTAGGTCTACTGCTACATCTGCAAGATTTTTAAGTTGATATTGACCTGGCAGACGAGGTGGCATGCTCGTCTTCCGCCTTATAAGGGTCCAAAATGTAAGTATGTCCCACAGTTTAAAACACAGGATTTTACTCAACAAACCTGTTTAGAACAAGGAGGCTGGTACCTGTATGGCTCTACAGGGCTGGTTTGTAAAAGCCCTCCTTTTCCATGAGCTAAAGTTATCAGATAAAATCAATGCCATGCTGCCACAGGACTTAGAAAGATTATTCATTAAATCACCCCAGACATATGCAAGTGAAACTCATCTAAGGACAGGCCACTGGGACAAAGTGCACTAGTCCACCATGCACTGTGCACCTTTGTACCTTTATTGCTGATGCTGATCAAAGTTAACAGAATTCATAAGCTAGACGTTGGAGTCCTACTATTGGCCCCAGGATAGCAAGGTCATGGCTTGCACTGTAACTTAGGATAGTCCCTGTCATTCACCTGTGTCTTTGTGTTTGGCTCTGGACTGACTGGACCTGGTGCTGTGCCTGATTCCCATTCTCTCAGAGAGGATGAAAAACTCGAATGGATATCTCTAAAGCCTGCCTTTTTGCTTTAAATAACCTTCGCAAAAAGTGGGATGACACCGTGTGCAGTTTTCTTGCATTGCTGGTCATATTGGCTGACCTTGTGGCTAAACTCAGGTCAAGGTCTTTTGTTTACTTATCAATCGATAATGCAACATTCTGACCAGTACACACCCTATGGTACTATTTATACTGAATAGTGACCCAGAGACCAGCTGTCAGTCTGTCATGGAGGAAAGGGACACTGGATTTCCTTGTATAAATAGAGACTAAGATGTTTTGTTTCCTCATGACATTGTGGCATTTGTTGTTTAAGTGTCTCTCATCACCCCTGACAATTTAGAGGGTAAAACAGAACAGAAGCTGACATTACAATTATTTCAAAGTGTTTATTCTTTCATTGAATTATTTCTGTCGGGAACGTAGATTCTCTGGCAAGGATTCCTTAGGGTACCATTGCTTTTCCTTCTTTATGCCTGTACCTGGAATTGAGAGATACAATGTCAGAGGGTCAGTGATCATTACAGCAATGTGTTTTTGAGCACACAATGACATTTTAACAACACTTTACCAATTAGGTTCTGTAAACCTCAATGTAGACACCCATTTTTTATTCTAATTCCTTACTTTTTATTTGATGTCCTCCTTAATCAGTTCTATTCTATGTATCTGATCACTTTTATTATACTTATTTTATTATTATTTATATTAGGGATGTGTGGATATTGGGATGATATATAATATAATCAACAATTAGCGCCTTCTTGTAGCAGATACCGGATATTAATAACCAATATATGTACTTTTCTTTTTATTTTAAAGATTATACTCCATATCTAAAAAGTTTAGAAGTCAGTGATTAATTTTACATAGCCATGACACAGGTAAATCAGACATGACAATTATTGTAAACATAGTTGGTATTTAAAACAAGAGAAGTTTCTTTCCATTTCATTTTTTAACCTTAGATTTCTAAACTAGATTTTTCCCAATGTGCACACACACACACAGAGTTGCTTTGCTAGCTCAGTACACTTAAAGCTAGTTCACAACTAGCTGTAAATTATGTGCTACACAGCTAGCAACATCACACTCCTCCACAGTCTTAGCCATAGTGTGAGCTTTGATCAGGTATGAGAGTCATCACAATATTGCACAGAGCCAACAAAGCAACATTAGAAAAGTAGCAGTGACATGGGAGACCATAACAGAACTCTAAATGCTCAAAGAGCTGGATGGAGTCTCTGAGCCTCCACAAGTGAAAATCGTTGGTCATCGGGAGCAATAAAAACTCTTCATCTTGTCTGTGATGGCTTTAGCATTTGTACTGCCATTTTAAGTCCCTTCTGGACAAATCCCTCTGCTGCTGCTTATGTTTTCTTTCTAATGTTAGCTAAACAATTTTTCAATAGATCACTACAATGAGGAGTTTTCAGATAACTGATTAATAATATTAAAAAACGTTTTTTTGCATTTTACCCTTGTTCCAAACTGAAATTTGCAAGTTGGTGAGTGTCTGGGACGTACCAGTGCAACGCAGCTCCATCTTGGGAAGCTGCTCTCGTAATGGCAGCAGCCGTTTAGTCGTTTTTCTGCTAGATGTCAGCAGCTGACTGTGGTTGACCTTGTCCTCCTGTTTACTGTAGTCTATAGTGATAAAAACACAAAAGTTCAAAACATCAAAGAAAACCAAATCTAACTTGATTGCTAGAGTAGATCTGTCGTGTGTGAGAGTCCAATGTATTATTCATTTTTTGTGTCACTGATGAATATGCAGGATATAACACACATGCAAGAAGGTTTTGCTCAATGTATTTTTACATCACTTTGATTAGGTAACAGGAATCCTACTTAATCTAAAAATCGCATGTCTTGTATCGGTCGAAAGACAGGGACTGTGAGCTCCGAATTTGTAGCAGTAGTTTCTGTTGTTCTCTGAATCATTTTGCATTGGTACCAAACTAGATTTTTCCCAATGTGCACGCACACACACACACAGAGTTGCTTTGCTAGCTCAGTACACTTACAGCTAGTTCACAACTAGCTGTAAATTATGTGCTACACAGCTAGCAACATCACATTCCTCCACAGTCTTAGCCATAGTGTGAGCTTTGATCAGGTATGAGAGTCATCACAATATTGCACAGAGCCAACAAAGCAACATTAGAAAAGTAGCAGTGACATGGGAGACCATAACAGAACTTTAAATGCTCAAAGAGCTGGATGGAGTCTCTGAGCCTCCACAAGTGAAAATCGTTGGTCATCGGGAGCAATAAAAACTCTTCATCTTGTCTGTGATGGCTTTAGCATTTGTACTGCCATTTTAAGTCCCTTCTGGACAAATCCCTCTGCTGCTGCTTATGTTTTCTTTCTAATGCTAGCTAAACAATTTTTCAATAGATCACTACAATGAGGAGTTTTCAGATAACTGATTAATAATATTAAAAACGTTTTTTGCATTTTACCCTTGTTCCAAACTGAAATTTGCAAGTTGGTGAGTGTCTGGGACGTACCAGTGCAACGCAGCTCCATCTTGGGAAGCTGCTCTCGTAATGGCAGCAGCCGTTTAGTCGTTTTTCTGCTAGATGTCAGCAGCTGACTGTGGTTGACCTTGTCCTCCTGTTTACTGTAGTCTATAGTGATAAAAACACAAAAGTTCAAAACGTCAAAGAAAACCAAATCTAACTTGATTGCTAGAGTAGATCTGTCGTGTGTGAGAGTCCAATGTATTATTCATTTTTTGTGTCACTGATGAATATGCAGGATATAACACACATGCAAGAAGGTTTTGCTCAATGTATTTTTACATCACTTTGATTAGGTAACAGGAATCCTACTTAATCTAAAAATCGCATGTCTTGTATCGGTCGAAAGACAGGGACTGTGAGCTCCGAATTTGTAGCAGTAGTTTCTGTTGTTCTCTGAATCATTTTGCATTGGTACCAAACTAGATTTTTCCCAATGTGCACGCACACACACACACAGAGTTGCTTTGCTAGCTCAGTACACTTACAGCTAGTTCACAACTAGCTGTAAATTATGTGCTACACAGCTAGCAACATCACATTCCTCCACAGTCTTAGCCATAGTGTGAGCTTTGATCAGGTATGAGAGTCATCACAATATTGCACAGAGCCAACAAAGCAACATTAGAAAAGTAGCAGTGACATGGGAGACCATAACAGAACTCTAAATGCTCAAAGAGCTGGATGGAGTCTCTGAGCCTCCACAAGTGAAAATCGTTGGTCATCGGGAGCAATAAAAACTCTTCATCTTGTCTGTGATGGCTTTAGCATTTGTACTGCCATTTTAAGTCCCTTCTGGACAAATCCCTCTGCTGCTGCTTATGTTTTCTTTCTAATGCTAGCTAAACAATTTTTCAATAGATCACTACAATGAGGAGTTTTCAGATAACTGATTAATAATATTAAAAACGTTTTTTGCATTTTACCCTTGTTCCAAACTGAAATTTGCAAGTTGGTGAGTGTCTGGGACGTACCAGTGCAACGCAGCTCCATCTTGGGAAGCTGCTCTCGTAATGGCAGCAGCCGTTTAGTCGTTTTTCTTTTAGATGTCAGCAGCTGACTGTGGTTGACCTTGTCCTCCTGTTTACTGTTCTTGCCTTCTTTGGGGGGGGTGACGGTCAGTCTCACTTCCTTGTGGACTCGCTCATCAGAACCACAGCTCTCTTCCTCCCTGGTTTGCTCCACGCTCCCCTCTGTAGACGATCTCTCATCGGACTTGTCCAAGTTAGTCCACTGCCTCACCCTGGAGAAGTAAAAAGGCTGATGTTTAACTACGGAAGCATAAAGTGTAGGTGAACTGAAGGTGGATTATGGTCTTAGGAATATAAGGAAATTACGATTTATGATTTCCTTAAAAGAAGTAAAACTAAGCAGAATAAGGGTAAAACAAGACACTTGTGTTACTCATTGTTTCCTATAGTTACTGTTCTTGTTACAATACTTTCCACCTATACATGTTATTATTATAGCCATGATACAAACTACTGACAAAAATGAGCTTTACCTCCTGTTGCACTTTGGAGCGGGGACACTTGGAGGCTTAGGCAATACCGGAATGGATCTGAGAGCATCCAGAAAAAAAGAAAAAGAAGCACAGGACAGAGTTAATTTATAGTACTCAGTCATGTAGAATACATTAAAATGGATTTAAAGCTCAAGATGCAAACATACGGTCCAGGAGTACTCATGCTGACAGGACGATCACAGGAGAGGCAGTTGAACTTTGTCAAACACTCTCTGTTAGGAAGAGGGAGAAAAAAATACATTAATGTGAAGACATGGTAGAAGTCAAAACACTGTCAAAACACTTGACAAGTCAAAACACTGGCTGCTGTATTTTTATGTACTACATTCTGCAAATAGATTTTATCTACAAAGAAACAACAACAAAGTAACAGGGCAGAACCAATCAGTCTCAAAATCTACTGTGGAATTCATCATATGCCATAGACAAATAAAATGAAAATGTCCCTGCAACAGCAGCACATGGCTGTTAATCACCAAAGCTGTATCTCTGAAAATGTAGGATCCAAAAGTACAGTTGAAAAAGGGTTGGACAGTTTATTGGTCGTTATTAGGTACTAAATTTGGCCTGCAATCACATAGTTTAACCAGAAAACGGTGAACACAATGGCATAGGTGAAACTATGCTGGCTTTAAATGGGGCAAGCACATAATGTACATGTGAGCAGGAAGCATGGAGCTTTAATTAAAAAGAAAAGCATCATAATATAGAAGCATCTTTTAGAGTGTGGCTAAAGAGGGAGAAGCTATAAAGGAGTTTTACACTGAAACACACTGACACTGTTTGCATCACTCACTTCTTGAAGACAGCAGCATCATCTGAGGGTTGGCCGTGTAGCATGAGGATTCTCAACCTGAAAACCTCTAGCTGCTTCCTCAGATGATCCATGTCAGTGCGGTCCACCTGAAACCAGAGACACAAAACATTACAATCAGATGTATATTCAGAGTTCATCGGAGCCTTGTCTTAACTTTAAAAGATTAACTCATCTTTCTGATTTTTCAGAATACCGTATTATGTGTCGCTTCTCCTTAAGAACATTTAGTGTTCTTTTCGCTCTAGCATATGATTTACCTTACAGCGGACTTATTGACTGAAATCAAATGTGCTAGACCAAGCAATCACTAAACAATTTTGACAGGAACGGTAAACCTGTACAATTATATCTTAGCAACCTGTTCTTCCTCAGGCCCAACAAAAAAAGGTTTTTCATGTTAAGTCACAGATCTGCTCTGTTTACCTTGCAGTCTAGATCCTGGAAAATCTTCTCATTGGCATTTTGACAGGTCTCCTTATAGTCACAGAAGTTGCAGTAAAGATCCCGTAACTTCTTCTTCAGCTTGGCTGCTGCTGTATCATGCAGGAGGACCTTGTTCTCCAGTGTCTGCATGTCCGCTCTCTGAATGAGGGAGAAAAATTTCACCCACTGAAAGTGACATTGGATGGACTTTGTATTTGATAATGTGTTACAATTTAGGACACTCACAATGTCTTCAACAATTTTTGTGAGCTCCTTGTCTGCCATCTTCTCATCCCGCTCCTTCATAATCTTGTACAGCTCCTGAGAGACAAGCTTACATGTTACATGTATTACATGTATTTTTCTGTGTGTATAATAGTGGTACTCTAATGCCAGTGCCGTATTTTCCGTGACTAATACAAACTCAGTATTCCTTACCTGGGTTTGACTTTGTCCCTGCTTCTGATGCTTCAGCAGCTTGTTGGTGGTTCTGTGGAGCTTCTCACATTCAGCCTGTAGTTTCAGAACAGCCTCCTGTGCATCCTGCATTTCCTTCTCTGAGCTTTCCTTCTGTTCGCTGAGTGCCAGCATTTCCTGCTTCACATTTTGGAGCTCCTCATGCAGGCTCTGCACTTCATTCCTGTCAAAGTGTATATTACAGTGTAAGAAAGATTGTGAGGATGTATTTAGTAGACAATTGTGGAACGGAGGATTCTACAATTGTTTTTTTTACTATCAGCTCAGGTTTTTACATACATACATATTTTTCTTAACATTAATGTAACTTTGCTAACCATTCTACAACTGTTTTTTTACTACCTGTTCAGATTTTCAAGTATTTTTTAAATACTTCTCTTGGAAGGTTCATTATGGTTAGAAAGACTGGTGTATAATCCCACCCACAGACAGTTGTGGAATTGATTACACAGATTACACAGAGTTAAAGGTTACAAGTACACATGTATTGTACAACTAGCTAATATTTTAATTTGCATCTATATAAAAATACTTCCTCAGATTCTTAGATAGAAAATGTAAATGTTAACATTTCCGAGTAAGAGAAGGATCTACAACTGTTCCCACTGTTGCTTCCTGTAGCCTGAGAATGGAATTTACCTGAGGTCAGCTGTTTGCAGATGAGGCTGCTGCTCCGATCCACTGATATTGTCTCTGCCCTGGCTGACTGTCACCTGAAACTCCTCCAGCATATTTTCTATTTCTCCTAAGCAAAAAAATTCAAATACAGAACAATTAATACATGCTTCCAATACCCAGATTTGGACCAGCTACATATGCACAGCAGGAAAAGGGGCTTAAATATCAGACAAATCACAGTATATGAATTGTGTTCTTTTAATGTTTTAATCTATAAGACTCTCTGTAATTAGTCTTTTAAACATAGTTGTCAAACTGTAGTTTATGAAATTCATATTATACAGTTATATGCCAATATGCTGCCATTTTTGGCCTCAGTAGTTGCATAAGCATGTCACCTTCCAGGCGCACCACACGAGCCTCCAGGCTCTTCTGCGTCTCCTTTAGTTGAACTACGTCCAGCAGAGCTTTGGGTGACTCTGGGTCCTGCTCAACCCCACTGTAGACCTGGGACAGGGCTCCATCAGATACGTTTGTCAAAGAGTCTCTTAGGGTAGGAGAGACATTAATCCCTCTACTTGTATCTGAGAACCCGGTGTCAGTGATGCTGTCTTTCAGTTCCTGTATGGAAATGGATCATATATCCACCATTATGTCATCTTGAGAGGACACGATTCTCTAAATTAAGACTACATGCAATGCAATCAAATCTAGCATTTGTTTGCTAAACATCTCGGCTGGTATGTTGTGTTCATTTCGGTAAATTATCACATTCTATTCAATCTGTTTTAATTAAGCAGGGTTTTATAAAGTACGAGTTATTCAAACTGCACAAATTGCACACAGTGCTAATCCATCATCTTACCTTCAACATGTTTTGTCTCTCGATGACGAGAGCCGCTCGCATGTCTTCCATAGTCACACACTGCATAAACAAGATAATGAACAGGTTCAGCTTTTGTTGCATTTTACTGTTTTCTGTCACCTGTGTTACACTCTGTGTAAATGAACAGACTTCAGTATGAACTGATGTTCTCACTTTGACTATGTGGAATGTATTCGATAAAAAGAAGTGAAGTATATGTATGTGCTCACCTGATTAAGCTGATTTTGGAGTGTCTCCATTTCTTTCTTCAGCATGTTTATGTCCTCCTTGAGCTCCTGATTCTCTTTATTCTCTTCTCTTCCTGATTTTTGCATCAGACTTGTAGACTGAGAATGGAAAATATGGGCCTTCAGATACTTATTAAGGTTTCAGTTTAAGTTTCTACACTAAGATTTCTCAGACAGAATGTTATACATTTCAACATCACAGTGACTAACAGTAAAATAGTAAAGTTTAATGTGGAGGCTAATTTAAACAACATGTAAAACGGGGTAGAAAACATTACAGGTATTTGTGTAGTATTAGATTTCTGCTGAACAATAAAAGGATGTCCAGATGTTAGAAGAATGGCTAGAGAATGGGGTCTTACCTTGGACACTGCCTTCTCCAACTGCTTGCTCGTGTCCGAGATGGAGAGGCTCAGCGGCTGCGACTCATCTTCATCCCGGCCGACGTCCGCTGTCTCTCTCCTGTCCACGGTCTCCATCCTGTCCACGGTCTCCATCCTGTCCGCGGTCTCCATCCTGTCCGCTCTCTCCATCCTGTCCGCGGTCTCCATCCTGTCCCCTCTCTTCCCGCTGCCCTCGCTCTCCATCCTGGCCGCTGTCACCCCACTGCCCCCTCTCTCCATCTCGGCACCACGCCGGTTTATTAATTCAAGCAGTAGACCTCGTAGAGCTTTGAGGTCCAGGACGCCCTTTTTACCGTCCGGGATAGACGTGTCCAAAAACTCTTGCAAAGTTTTTTTCGACATTTTCGCATGAAGTCCACTCATCGTAGCTTCTCTTTGAAAATGAACAGCTAATACTGACGCGTTGATACTCTGACGTAAGGTTCTGTTCTAAGGTTCTGTTCTGTTGCGTAATAAATTCGAATGTGTTACTATAGAGACCTGACCTGACAAGAACATTAAAACACTTCAACACCAAACCCTTAAATCACTCATGTCTGCCATGTCGAGACAAAAAGCGGCTAAGCTGCTAACTAGCTAGGTCAGTTTTTCTAACGAAGTTTATAACAGCTTGTTGCAGCAATAAACAAACATAAAAATGAAGGAATGAACACACATTACACTTTATAGTTACAATTTACTATGTTTACCAATGATTACTGCTTTGTTTTTCATCTGTCCCCTGTTTGTCATGAGCAGTAAAACTGACCACTGTTCTTACAAATCTGCACATTTTGTTATTTAATTTTTGCTACATATTTTGACCCCTTTTCAGCGGTGACTATATAATTTTTAGGTCCATCTTTTCACACTTAGGTCAACTGAGAGACTCGTACACAACTATTTCAGAAGGTGCAAATGTTCATGAATGTTCAAGAAAGAAACACAAAACATTAAGATCCAGGGTAGACTGTTATTATTTCAGTCTATAACTTCATTCAGTCACACAAAAGGAAGAAAGTTGCTGGTCAGTCATCATGTAATGGGGTCAAACAAGAATTCACCTTAGTAGGGATCAAACCATGATGTTGTTGTGAACAGGGCAGAGGGTAAATGAGAGAGCAAAATAAATGAGAAATACAGAAATACATCTATGACATAATTTCCCCAAATTCATGTGTGACCATGCGGTTGATATGTCTGTCCAGGGTAAAAAGAAAAAAGCCAGATTGTAGTGCAGTATAAAGTGTAATGAGAGGGTGATCTGTGAGTGGATTATAAGGATAAGTAAACATCACGGTCAATATTATTTACACACAAACAAATGCTGACATATATCCATGCAGTAATTTATTTATTTGATTTTTCTTATTGTAGTGAAAAGGAAAGATGCACAATAAACTGTTCTATGGTAAAAACAAAGCTCTGATTCCTCAGCCAGAGAAATCAGAAATAGAGGACAATGAAAGCAATAAATGTAGAGGATCTTGATTATGTTCCAGGGCATGCAGGCTGCACTGATGATGATGATGATAATTAACCTGATGATGTACAAACACTAATAGCTTAGTGACACAGACATTGCTTGTAGGAAGACAGGAGGTAAAACACAGCTCATGTGTATCCCAGATCAGACTCCAGATGCACTGACCAGCACCTTGGGTAAACATAATCCATGGCTGAAGGTGGATATTACACCATTTACCATCTCTGACATTGTTCCCCCTGAAGTCAGTCAGCTTGGATCTCCTCTCACTTACTTTAACAGGCTTTGCCCTGATAAAATGGTAAATTACAGAAGCGAGCAAGCCAATATTTACTATGCTCAAGTGAATGAATATCCAGTCTAAAAGAGATGCAAGAGTTTCCTGTCATTCTGCTCGACGTGGATGTATATAAATTTCTTATCATTAGTTGATTATTAGAATTCACAAAGCCAATGAGACTTAATTGCAGATGTTGTGAACAGAAGGAGATTCATGGCCCCTGCGCAGATTCATTCATGTCACAGCTAACTATAGCCAGGGAAGTTCTTCACCGTTTACCTATTTCTGACATGCTAAGGCTAACATATCATAAATCTTGGAGTAAAATGCCTTAAAAACTTGTAATTCATGGTGGAAAAATTAACTTTACAAAATGTACTTTCACATCACCACCTGGATCTCTCATGCATGGCCTATCCCTTCCCAGCCTTGCCTCACACAAACCTGCCCCAACCTAAATGCCTAAATACGACCCATCTGCCTTGCTTATTTACCAAACCCGAATAAACAACCCGCCTAACCCATCACCGCCCAGCCACCAGGTACTTACCCTTTAAGCTTTAAGTTTCATTTATTTATTAATATATGCATCAATCTACACTATATTGCCAAAAGTATTCGCTCACCCATCCAAATAATCAGAATCAGGTGTTCCAATCACTTCCATGGCCACAGGTGTATAAAATCAAGCACCTAGGCATGCAGACTGTTTTTACAAACATTTGTGAAAGAATGGGTCGCTCTCAGGAGCTCAGTGAATTCCAGCGTGGAACTGTGATAGGATGCCACCTGTGCAACAAATCCAGTCGTGAAATTTCCTCGCTCCTAAATATTCCACAGTCAACTGTCAGCTGTATTATAAGAACGTGGAAGTGTTTGGGAACGACAACAACTCAGCCACGAAGGGGTAGGCCACGTAAACTGACGGAGCGGGGTCAGCGGATGCTGAGGCGCATAGTGCGAAGAGGTCGCCAACTTTCCGCAGAGTCAATCGCTACAGACCTCCAAACTTCATGTGGCCTTCAGATTAGCTCAAGAACAGTGTGCAGAGAGCTTCATGGAATGGGTTTTCATGGTTTCCATGGCCGAGCAGCTGCATCCAAGCCATACATCACCAAGTGGAATGCAAAGCGTCGGATGCAGTGATGTAAAGCACGCCGCCACTGGCCTCTAGAGCAGTGGAGACGCGTTCTCTGGAGTGACGAATCGAGCTTCTCCATCTGGCAATCTGATGGACGAGTCTGGGGTTGACGGTTGCCAGGAGAACGGTACTTGTCTGACTGCATTGTGCCAAGTGTAAAGTTTGGTGGAGGGGAGATTATGGTGTGGGGTTGTTTTTCAGGAGCTGGGCTTGGCCCCTTAGTTCCAGTGAAAGGAACTCTGAATGCTTCAGCATACCAAGACATTTTGGACAATTCCATGCTCCCAACTTTGTGGGAACAGTTTGGAGCTGGCCCCTTCCTCTTCCAACATGACTGTGTACCAGTGCACAAAGCAAGGTCCATAAAGACATGGATGACAGAGTCTGGTGTGGATGAACTTGACTGGCCTGCACAGAGTCCTGACCTCAACCCGATAGAACACCTTTGGGATGAATTAGAGCGGAGACTGAGAGCCAGGCCTTCTCGTCCAACATCAGTGTGTGACCTCACAAATGCGCTTCTGGAAGAATGGTCAAAAATTCCCATAAACACACTCCTAAACCTTGTGGACAGCCTTCCCAGAAGAGTTGAAGCTGTTATAGCTGCAAAGGGTGGACCGACGTCATATTGAACCCTATGGATTAGGAATGGGATGTCACTTAAGTTCATATGCGAGTCAAGGCAGGTGAGCGAATACTTTTGGCAATATAGTGTATTTCACCTTCTTCTACTTTCTTCTTCCTTTTCTTTTGTTTCATTTTTTAAAGCAATACCTTTTCACAGTTTAGACAGCTTATATTTATTTAGATATTTTATATTTTATACACATGTTTACTCAAAGCTTTTATTTATTTGATTGGTTTGTTTTCTCAGGTGTATGGCTTTTTATTTTTTTTATTTTCTCTCTCTCTTTCTTTGCACATAACCTAGACTTCCAGCTCCAGTTCATTTTTTCTTTTTCAATGTATTTAATTTTGTTTCTCTTTTCTTTCTTCAATTATGCTTGGTGTTTAGCCATTTTTAGACATGTAAGGCTGGCTTGGAGTTGGGTGTGGTGGGGGGTATAGGGGTGTGTGTTAGGGGTTTATAAATAAGATAATACAAGTGTACCTTGAAAAGCACACCTCACATTTACCTTGTATGTCATGTCTCTGTTTAAAAATCAATAAAAATATTGTTGAAAGATAATCAAGTGTGATATGAATTTTATGATAACTAGGACATGCAAAAGGCAGCATTTTGTTCAATTACTTCTTATATACTTTGGAGGTTGATAAATAGCCACAAAGAACACTGAAGTGTGGAATTCACTAATAAGTGTGAATTAAAAAAGTCAAATTATTTTGCTTCTAAACCTTATACAGTATTGTGTTCTTGGCTGACATTAGTGGAACCTGATGTGCTTTTCTGACAAGTAACTCTAGACTTCCTGTCAGACATGTCTGGTCATTCTCTTCTGATCTCTTTCATTAACAAGGTGTGTTAGCCTGCAGACTCTCCACACACAGGATGTTTTCTCAGGAGATCAACAGTTTCTGAAATACTCAAAGCAGTCTAGTAATAAATAAGCAGTTATATAGTTTATTTTAAAGTGGATGGACATTGACATATAATGATATATGGAGGCAGTCTTAATAATGTGTATGTATATTATAATGTTTAGGGCATCCTCTAGACATTCTCTGTCCGTTGAAGCAAACATGCAGAACATGAGAAACTTAAGATATTACGGGTGGATAAAGTTTTTAATGCAATAACAGCATAGCTCTGGAATATTATCAATAAGGGGAAGATTTCAATTGTTTTATGTCCCCATTTATGGACAGACAACCTATTTTAAATTCCCCCTTCTCCCAAATAAAAAAGAGTGTAATATACAATCTTATGAGCTAGGTCTTGTGGATATCTTGAGAAACAAATATTGAAATTGCAGATATTTAATTTCATCCCATGGACATGCATCCTATTCTAGAGTACATTACTTTTCATGACCGAAACATAACATACACTATATTGCCAAAAGTATTCACTCACCTGCCTTGACTCACATATGAACTTAAGTGACATCCCATTCCTAATCCATAGGGTTCAATATGACGTCGGTCCACCCTTTGCAGCTATAACAGCTTCCAATCTTCTGGGAAGGCTGTCCACAAGGTTTAGGAGTGTGTTTATGGGAATTTTTGACCATTCTTCCAGAAGCACATTTGTGAGGTCACACACTGATGTTGGACGAGAAGGCCTGGCTCTCAGTCTCCGCTCTAATTCATCCCAAAGGTGTTCTATCGGGTTGAGGTCAGGACTCTGTGCAGGCCAGTCAAGTTCATCCACACCAGACTCTGTCATCCATGTCTTTATGGACCTTGCTTTGAGCACTGGTGTACAGTCATGTTGGAAGAGGAAGGGGCCAGCTCCAAACTGTTCCCACAAAGTTGGGAGCATGGAATTGTCCAAAATGTCTTGGTATGCTGAAGCATTCAGAGTTCCTTTCACTGGAACTAAGGGGCCAAGCCCAGCTCCTGAAAAACAACCCCACACCATAATCCCCCCTCCACCAAACTTTACACTTGGCACAATGCAGTCAGACAAGTACCGTTCTCCTGGCAACCGTCAAACCCAGACTCGTCCATCAGATTGCCAGATGGAGAGGCGCGATTCGTCACTCCAGAGAACGCGTCTCCACTGCTCTAGAGTCCAGTGGCGGCGTGCTTTACACCACTGCATCCGACACTTTGCATTCCACTTGGTGATGTATGGCTTAGATGCAGCTGCTCTGCCATGGAAACCCATTCCATGAAGCTCTCTGCGCACTGTTCTTGAGCTAATCTGAAGGCCACATGAAGTTTGGAGGTCTGTAGCGATTGACTCTGCAGAAAGTTGGCGACCTCTTCGCACTATGCGCCTCAGCATCCGCTGACCCCGCTCCGTCAGTTTACGTGGCCTACCACTTCGTGGCTGAGTTGCTGTCGTTCCCAAACACTTCCACGTTCTTATAATACAGCTGACAGTTGACTGTGGAATATTTAGGAGTGAGGAAATTTCACGACTGGATTTGTTGCACAGGTGGCATCCTATCACAGTTCCACGCTGGAATTCACTGAGCTCCTGAGAGCGACCCATTCTTTCACAAATGTTTGTAAAAACAGTCTGCATGCCTAGGTGCTTGATTTTATACACCTGTGGCCATGGAAGTGATTGGAACACCTGATTCTGATTATTTGGATGGGTGAGCGAATACTTTTGCCAATATAGTGTATATATACATATATATATATATATATATATATATATATATATATATATATATATATATATACAGTTGGTTCTCAGTTGTACAGTTCATTATGTACATCATGCATATTATATACACTGTCACTGTCACATACACTTCGAGGAATGCAGTGCAGAAGCTGGATGAGGAGCTGCAATTTGGGAAGCCAGAACTGCTGGTGCTTCAAATCGAGCAGAAGAGAAGCTCTTGTTATTGTTCTGTTACCCATCCCAACCCTTTTGTTGTGTCAATCAGTATGTGTCAATCATTATGAGTTCAATTTCATCCTGTCACCTTTTGTCATTTATGTTTCATCATTATTCCGCTGTTATTCTGATGGTGACTTGGTCCCCTGTATATAGGGGATAAGTGGACAGGTAAGATGTCACATGACATACATTGCACGACACCCAGAGCTGACCTTTAGACACACTAGGCAAGGAGTGATCGCCACCCCTGTACGTTTTGGTTTGGGTAGTAAGTGTAGCTAGGCAGGGCATGTTAATGATGATGATTTGTTTTGGTTAGTCAGGTTAGAATCATAATGTATGAGATAATCTAGAGTTTTGTTTTGTTCTTTTCTTTTCTTCCGTGACACTTGTGTTTACCATTTTTGGTTAAAGCAACGGTGGCCAATCTATACAGCTGTTTAATCCTGCCCGTCAAATATTTACAATATTGTCCAAAAAACCGCATTCATTTCTCCTTTTTCCTGCAATACCCTGCGTTTCAGTTGATTCCACTAGATGGCGCACTCCAAACACTACTGACTTTTGCTACACAGATATTCATTCTTCACGTTTGCTATTGCATTGAGCCCAGGTTTAACAATAAATGGGCCAAAGAAAAGAAACGTCGACCATGAGTGTCGAATTTTTAATAAGGAGAGGACATCTAAGTATTTTTCACCGCCGTATGTAAGGCCGTATGTCATATTTGCCAGTAAACTTCTGTGGTTTTCAAAAATTTCAATATTTGCCACCAATTTTAACCAAGCATCCTTATTATGCTCAGGGGCGGATTTAGTGGATTGGGGGATTCCAGGTATGGGAATCTCGCGCATGTGCAGTAAGATAGGAACGTTCCACTATTCATGAATCATGGGGGGCGCATTTGAAAAGATGTAACAATAACGGTAAAATCTTAATGGTTATAGACAGACCATACAATATATGATAGAAGAGTAATAAGTACTATATGATTTATATAGGCTACTTGGTATTGCTTACCTCGCTTACTGGTTAAAGTTTTCACGTGTAATTTACACCGGTCAGGCATAACATTATGACCTGCCTAATATTGTACTTCGTCCCCATTTTGCTGGCATCAAGATGTTAGCAAGAGATCCCTTACGTCTTATTGTAACTTTATATCCTAAGGAAACAAATTCTACTTTCTCAGCCCATAATCCACTTTCAATTTATGCTTCAGTAGTTAATCTTCAGCCATTTTACACCGCCAGGCTGAGACTGTGTACTAACTTGGGCCAGTCTGAGAGATCTCTTACAAATAAACCAAAGAGGGAGACAGCTGTGGTTCCGATGGGGAAGTCCAAAACGAACATCATTCATGTGAAGACTATGGAAATGATAGATTAACGCTTGGTTTAAGGATCACTGTTCAATATAAATAGTACGATAGTGTACATACTGGTCAGATTGTTCTGAGGTTAGTTGATAAGTAAAATGTGACCTTGACCTGAGTTTAGTCAGAAGGTCTGCCCATCTGGCCTCCAATGCATGTAAACTGAGCAGGCAGTTCTCTCACTATTTGCAAAGGTGATTGATAACAGTAACAGTAGGGTTTGCCATTGTGTATGCTCTCTAACAGAATGGATATCAGGCACCGGATCCAGTCAGTCCATGGCCAAATGCACACACACAGATGACTGACTGGTACTATCATAAGTTACGGTGGAAGCCATGAGCTTATCATCTTGGAGTTGGACTCCATAATCTAGTAAAGGACAGCAGTAAAGGGGCATAGGTGCACATTACATGCTGGACTACAGACAGATGCATATGTCTACATTTTGGGGTGATTGAACATAGCATGTGTTATGTTCAGAATCCTAAATGGCATTAATTATATCTAGTACCTTTGGCTCATGGAAATGTAGGACATTTAGGAACCATTTCTGCCCAGTAGACTGCTCAGACAGCTTGTTTTGAAGTTGTTTTGAATTATGTTAAGTATTCTAAACTGTTGGTTATAGCTTGTTGATCATCAGGTTTTCATACCAATGAAGCCGGAGCCACACCTGATATCAGCAGTTTAATCAGTTGATCTTGGCTTCCATTAGAATCAGCCATGACTTCTGCTTGATGGCTTCTGAAAGAGGAGACTTGATAGATTTTGATAGGAGTCGATCACCAGTTTTGGATGATTTCCAACTTGACTTTGATGGAAAGTCTCAGCATGCACACAAGAGGCTGTATTATTAAAAAATTTCAAGTAATTTTTTAAATGTCCCATTATCATAAGCTGTTACGCAGTGTGAAACTATTTAAAATGTTCTTTTACATTTATTTTTTAACCTGCATCATTTACAGAACAGAACATTATTCTGATTCATCCAAATCATCATCCTGCACAAACTGATGAATACTATGCTTTTGATTTTACATTTTACCAAAAAAACAAACAAAATAAAAACGGCCCACAGACAAAGGATTGAAAACACTTAAAAGAAAACCTTGGTATTCTAAAGATATGATGCCGCATGTAATGTTCTAACTAAACCCCCCTAAAAGTCACAGGTAGTACAAACATCTTGGGTGCTTTTCTGTGTGCATGCTGATTCTTTTCAAGAAAGTGAAGGATCCAGATATCCAAATCTGGTGAGCGAGTCCCATCAAAACCTACTGAGTCTTCACTTCCAGGAGCACACTCACCTTGCAATCTCCTTGTGGGCTGAGTTCTCCCTTTATGTTTGTTGTCTGCTGTGTGTGAGGATGCTAGGTCTACTGCTACATCTGCAAGATTTTTAAGTTGATATTGACCTGGCAGACGAGGTGGCATGCTCGTCTTCCGCCTTATAAGGGTCCAAAATGTATGTCCCACAGTTTAAAACACAGGATTTTACTCAACAAACCTGTTTAGAACAAGGAGGCTGGTACCTGTATGGCTCTACAGGGCTGGTTTGTAAAAGCCCTCCTTTTCCATGAGCTAAAGTTATCAGATAAAATCAATGCCATGCTGCCACAGGACTTACAAAGATTATTCATTAAATCACCCCAGACATATGCAAGTGAAACTCATCTAAGGACAGGCCACTGGGACAAAGTGCACTAGTCCACCATGCACTGTGCACCTTTGTACCTTTATTGCTGATGCTGATCAAAGTTAACAGAATTCATAAGCTAGACGTTGGAGTCCTACTATTGGCCCCAGGATAGCAAGGTCATGGCTTGCACTGTAACTTAGGATAGTCCCTGTCATTCACCTGTGTCTTTGTGTTTGGCTCTGGACTGACTGGACCTGGTACCAGATGTTAGAAGAATGGTTAGAGAATGGCTTGTTTACGCAAAAAAAGAATGGCTAGGTCAATATCAACTTAAAAATCTTGCAGGTGTAGCAGTAGACCTAGCATCCTCACACACAGCAGACAACAAACATTAAGGGAGAAATCAACTGACAAGGAGATTGCAAGGTGAGTGTGCTCCTGGAAGTGAAGACTCAGTAGGTTTTGATGGGACTCGCTCACAAGATTTGGATATCTGGATCCTTGGTGCTGGTCAGTGCATCTGGAGTCTGATCTGGGATACACATGAGCTGTGTTTTACCTCCTGTCTTCCTACAAGCAATGTCTGTGTCACTAAGCTATTACTGTTTGTACATCATCAGGTTCATCATCATCATCATCATCATCATCAGTGCAGCCTGCATGCCCTGGAACATAAAGAGATGTTCCAAAAAAAAAGATCCTCTACATTTATTGCTTTCATTGTCCTCTATTTCTGATTTCTCTGGCTGAGGAATCAGAGCTTTGCTTTTACCATAGAACAGTTTATTGTGCATCTTTCCTTTTCACTACAATAAGAAAAATCAAATAAATTACTGCATGGATATATGTCAGTATTTGTTTGTGTGTAAATAATATTGACCGTGATGTTTACTTATCCTTATAATCCACTCACAGATCACCCTCTCATTACACTTTATACTGCACTACAATCTGGCTTTTTTCTTTTTACCCTGGACAGACATATCAACCGCATGGTCACACATGAATTTGGGGAAATTATGTCATAGATGTATTTCTGTATTTCTCATTTATTTTGCTCTCTCATTTACCCTCTGCACTGTTCACAACAACATCATGGTTTGATCCCTACTAAGGTGATTTCTTGTTTGACCCCATTATAGGATGACTGACCAGCAACTTTCTTCCTTTTGTGTGACTGAATGAAGTTATAGACTGAAATAATAACAGTCTACCCTGGATCTTAATGTTTTGTGTTTCTTTCTTGAACATTCATGAACGTTTGCACCTTCTGAAATAGTTGTGTACGAGTCTCTCAGTTGACCTAAGTGTGAAAAGATGGACCTAAAAATTATAGTCACCGCTGAAAAGGGGTCAAAATATGTAGCAAAAAATAAATAAATAAAATGTGCAGGACCTGGAGGATTTGTAAGAACAGTGGTCAGTTTTACTGCTCATGACAAACAGGGGACAGATGAAAAACAAAGCAGTAATCATTGGTAAACACAGTAAATTGTAACTATAAAGTGTAATGTGTGTTCATTCCTTCATTTTTATGTTTGTTTATTGCTGCAACAAGCTGTTATAAACTTCGTTAGAAAAACTGACCTAGCTAGTTAGCAGCTTAGCCGCTTTTTGTCTCGACATGGCAGACATGAGTGATTTAAGGGTTTGGTGTTGAAGTGTTTTAATGTTCTTGTCAGGTCAGGTCTCTATAGTAACACATTCGAATTTATTACGCAACAGAACAGAACCTTAGAACAGAACCTTCCCACATAGCAGACGGGTCGGGGCCAGATCTGGCATTAAGCCAGCACTGCTGGCTGATTGCTGGCATGGCAAGTGGTATGTCAACCAGATGCGGACCAGGTCTGGCAGTGATGGCACTGTTTATATGATGGCATGCCAGATGTTGCCCGGTTATGGTTTGGTTTATGTGGCCCAGATCTGTCCATGCCAGATGTGGCCCGGTTATGGTTTGGTTCATGTGGCCCAGATCTGTCCCTGCCAGATGTGGCCTGGTTATGGTTTGGTTCATGTGACCCAGGTCTGTCCATGCCAGATGTGGCCCAGTTATGGTTTGGTTTATGTGGTCCAGATCTGTCCCTGCCAGATGTGGCCCGGTTATGGTTTGGTTTATGTGGTCCAGATCTGTCCCTGACAGATGTGGCCCGGGTATGGTTTGGTTTATGTGGCCCAGATCTGTCCCTGCCAGATGTGGCCCGGTTATGGTTTGGTTCATGTGACCCAGGTCTGTCCATGCCAGATGTGGCCCGGTTATGGTTTGATTTATGTGGCCCAGATCTGTCCATGCCAGATGTGGCCCGGTTATGGTCTGATTTATGTGGCCCAGATCTGTCCCTGCCAGATGTGGCCCCGTTATGGTTTGGTTTATGTGGTCCAGGTCTGTCCATGCCAGATGTGGCCCGGTTATGGTTTGATTTATGTGGCCCAGATCTGTCCCTGCCAGATGTGGCCCCGTTATGGTTTGGTTTATGTGGTCCAGGTCTGTCCATGCCAGATGTGGTCCAGGTCTGTCCCTGCCAGATGTGGCCCCGTTATGGTTTGGTTTATGTGGTCCAGGTCTGTCCATGCCAGATGTGGCCCGATTGTGATTGAGCTGATGTTGCCCATATGTTTTCTATGTGGTGTCTCACACTAATTCAGCTCTTTCAGAGTTTATTGCAATTTTGTGCATTCAAACTCACACCACATCACATGCTCCAACACTGACAGAAAACGTTTATTTCTGTTTTATTTTTATTAAGTGAATAAAAATGGCTTGAAAAAGTGAATAAAATGGCCCTGGTCTTATACCTATTGAATTGCAGGACGGTGTGCTGAGATATTAAAACTCTCATTATTCTGAAAAGTAGTGATGGGCGGAGACGATACGCCGTGTCGAGCGCTTCAAACCACTGACGACAACCAACCGATCTTGTTCTTCGCTCTCATTGGCCGCCGCTCAACATGTGATCCCGATTCCTACGCTCTCATTGGCTCCTGCTACTTCGAAGTGCGATCTGAATCGGATACGCTGTTTTGAGCAGAGAGAACAGAGAGGTGAGTACACGGTATTATTAATCTTTACAGAATATTTTAAAGAAACAAGTTGTAGCTTAAACTGTATTTCATTTGAACGGGGAAGCTGGACTGTCCGAGTTTCATATAATGTTGAAGAGAAGCTTTGTGAGAAACGTCACTCACTCCGTGCAATATCTGGTAATGAAGCGCTGAAGTGAGCAAACGGTTTTTGTATTTTGGGTGGCCGGAGTCTGTGGGACAGATCGTTAGCTTCTATGCTGGAATTCTGTTTAGATGTTTAAACAATAGTTGCCCGGCTATAGAAAGGAGGAACATTATATTAATATTATATAATAATTTCATTATATAATATTCCCACATTCCCACGATAGTTGGACGGGATTGTCGAGTTATAACACACAGTCAAAGTAACTAGCGTATTTTTCCCGCCAATTATTCCCGCTTCGTCTGTGAAGCGGGAATAAAAACTGCACGCGCACTGTCCGTAAAGCGATAACAAAACAAATGTCGCGATAGTCTCGTACACGACCTGCACGGCTTGACTCCATATTCTCGTTGGCTTCCGAGAGCACGGGGACACGGATCCTCACTATTGACTAGGTTTGTTCGAGGACCACTATATATATATATATATATATATATGTGTGTGTGTGTGTATATGCTGCATTTTATGTAGTTTATTATTAAGTTGCCTCAGTTTTTATATTTTATTTGCATTGCAGGGCTGTATTTGAACATTAATAAGTGTCTCACATTGCTTTGTTTTGAAATCTTAACAGTTTTCAAAAATGTTCCAAATTTTAATACCAAAAATCATCTGGGGGGGTCCCTGGCACCATACCCTGTCATATGAGGGTCCTCCGCTACATGCATATCAATGTGGGGGTTGTTGACTTGGAAATGTTTGAGAACCACTCATCTATTGTATCTTTAAAAATATGTAAATAATCAATATTTATCATTTATTACTTATTACAATTCATCTTAAATTTTCTTTTCTCCTGCAGGGCTGTATTTCAACTTTTCACTTTTCAAGTGGAACAGGGGTGTAAGTGATATGGAAAGGAACCAGCAGTGTGGCCCAGTGCTGGCCCATGCATCGCCCATCTCTGGCAAACCAGATATGGGCCAGCAAAGGACTGTCATTCTTTGCGGCATCTGGGCCAAGTGTAAGTGCATTGTGTGGGCCAGACCTATTTTGCTATCTGGGTTAGAACAGAACCTTACATCAGAGTATCAACGTGTTAGTATTAGCTGTTCATTTTCAAAGAGAAGCTACGATGAGTGGACTTCATGAGAAAATGTCAAAAAAAACTTTGCTAGACTTGTTGGACACGTCTATCCCGGGCAGTAAAAAGAGCGTCCTGGACCTCAAAGCTCTACGAGGTCTACTGCTCGGGTTAATAAACCGGCGTGGTGCCGAGATGGAGAGAGCGGGCAGTGGGGTGACAGCGGCCAGGATGGAGAGAGCGGACAGGATGGAGAAAGGGGACAGGATGGAGAGAGCGGACAGGAGGGAGAGAGAGGGGACAGGATGGAGAGAGCGGACAGGAGGGAGAGAGAGCGGACAGGATGGAGAGAGCGGACAGGATGGAGAGAGGGGACAGGATGGAGAGAGCGGACAGGAGGGAGAGAGAGCGGACAGGAGAGAGACAGCGGACGTCGGCTGGGATGAAGATGAGTCGCAGCCGCTGAGCCTCTCCATCTCGGACACGAGCAAACAATTGGAGCAAGCAGTGTCCAAGGTAAGACCTCATTCTTTAGCCATTCTTCTAACATCTGGATCTCCTCTTATTGTTCAGCAGAAATCTAATACTACACAAATACCTGTAATGTTTTCTACCCCGTTTTACATGTTGTTTAAATTAGCCTCCACATTAAACTTTACTATTTTACTGTTAGTCACTGTGATGTTGAAATGTATAACATTCTGTCTGAGAAATCTTAGTGTAGAAACATAAACTGAAACCTTAATAAGTATCTGAAGGCCCATATTTTCCATTCTCAGTCTACAAGTCTGATGCAAAAATCAAAGAATAAAGAGAATCAGGAGCTCAGGGAGGAGATAAACATGCTGAAGAAAGAAATGGAAACACTCCAAAATCAGCTTAATCAGGTGAGCACATACATATACTTCACTTCTTTTTATCGAATACATTCCACATAGTCAAAGTGAGAACATCAGTTCATACTGAAGTCTGTTCATTTACACAGAGTGTAACACAGGTGACAGAAAACAGTAAAATGCAACAAAAGCTGAACCTGTTCATTATCTTGTTTATGCAGTGTGTGACTATGGAAGACATGCGAGCGGCTCTCGTCATCGAGAGACAAAACATGTTGAAGGTAAGATGATGGATTAGCACTGTGTGCAATTTGTGCAGTTTGAATAACTCGTACTTTATAAAACCCTGCTTAATTAAAACAGATTGAATAGAATGTGATAATTTACCGAAATGAACACAACATACCAGCCGAGATGTTTAGCAAACAAATGCTAGATTTGATTGCATTGCATGTAGTCTTAATTTAGAGAATCGTGTCCTCTCAAGATGACATAATGGTGGATATATGATCCATTTCCATACAGGAACTGAAAGACAGCATCACTGACACCGGGTTCTCAGATACAAGTAGAGGGATTAATGTCTCTCCTACCCTAAGAGACTCTTTGACAAACGTATCTGATGGAGCCCTGTGCCAGGTCTACAGTGGGGTTGAGCAGGACCCAGAGTCACCCAAAGCTCTGCTGGACGTAGTTCAACTAAAGGAGACGCAGAAGAGCCTGGAGGCTCGTGTGGTGCGCCTGGAAGGTGACATGCTTATGCAACTACTGAGGCCAAAAATGGCAGCATATTGGCATATAACTGTATAATATGAATTTCATAAACTACAGTTTGACAACTATGTTTAAAAGACTAATTACAGAGAGTCTTATAGATTAAAACATTAAAAGAACACAATTCATATACTGTGATTTGTCTGATATTTACGCCCCTTTTCCTGCTGTGCATAAGTAGCTGGTCCAAATCTGGGTATTGGAAGCATGTATTAATTGTTCTGTATTTGAATTTTTTTGCTTAGGAGAAATAGAAAATATGCTGGAGGAGTTTCAGGTGACAGTCAGCCAGGGCAGAGACAATATCAGTGGATCGGAGCAGCAGCCTCATCTGCAAACAGCTGACCTCAGGTAAATTCCATTCTCAGGCTACAGGAAGCAACAGTGGGAACAGTTGTAGATCCTTCTCTTACTTGGAAATGTTAACATTTACATTTTCTATCTAAGAATCTGAGGAAGTATTTTTATATAGATGCAAATTAAAATATTAGCTAGTTGTACAATACATGTGTACTTGTAACCTTTAACTCTGTGTAATCTGGGTAATCAATGCCACAACTGTCTGTGGGTGGGATTATACACCAGTCTTTCTAACCATAATGAACCTTCCAAGAGAAGTATTTAAAAAATACTGAACAGATAGTAAAAAACAGTTGTAGAATGGTTAGCAAAGTTACATTAATGTTATGAGAAATATGTATGTATGTAAAAACCTGAGCTGATAGTAAAAAAAAAAACAATTGTATAATCCTCCGTTCCACAATTGTCTACTAAATACATCCTCACAATCTTTCTTACACTGTAATATACACTTTGACAGGAATGAAGTGCAGAGCCTGCATGAGGAGCTCCAAAATGTGAAGCAGGAAATGCTGGCACTCAGCGAACAGAAGGAAAGCTCAGAGAAGGAAATGCAGGATGCACAGGAGGCTGTTCTGAAACTACAGGCTGAATGTGAGAAGCTCCACAGAACCACCAACAAGCTGCTGAAGCATCAGAAGCAGGGACAAAGTCAAACCCAGGTAAGGAATACTGAGTTTGTATTAGTCACGGAAAATACGGCACTGGCATTAGAGTACCACTATTATACACACAGAAAAATACATGTAATAATATGCTTGTCTCTCAGGAGCTGTACAAGATTATGAAGGAGCGGGATGAGAAGATGGCAGACAAGGAGATCACAAAAATTGTTGAAGACATTGTGAGTGTCCTAAATTGTAACACATTATCAAATACAAAGTCCATCCAATGTCACTTTCAGTGGGTGAAATTTTTCTCCCTCATTCAGAGAGCGGACATGCAGACACTGGAGAACAAGGTCCTCCTGCATGATACAGCAGCAGCCAAGCTGAAGAAGAAGTTACGGGATCTTTACTGCAACTTCTGTGACTATAAGGAGACCTGTCAAAATGCCAATGAGAAGATTTTCCAGGATCTAGACTGCAAGGTAAACAGAGCAGATCTGTGACTTAACATGAAAAACCTTTTTTTGTTGGGCCTGAGGAAGAACAGGTTGCTAAGATATAATTGTACAGGTTTACCGTTCCTGTCAAAATTGTTTAGTGATTGCTTGGTCTAGCACAGGGGTGTCAAACATACGGCCCACTAAGGCGTACAATACGGCCCGCTGGATGATTTGAATAAATAATATTAAACATTAAATCTTTTTTATCATTATTATTAGTAGTAGTAGTATTAAATAAAGTCTATGGTATTCGCTGCAATATTGTTTGGTTTTATTCATTTTTTTTATTTTATCATTGATCATTTAATTGCGCTCCTATTGCGCTTCTGCCGGAACCTCTAACACGCATGCGCATTCTAAAGCGGCGCCTAAATCAAATTTCGAACACGTCGGCTAATTGAAGATGTGTGGAAAGCACCCGCAATTTTAAAAATGTCCAAAAAAAGAAAAATTGATCTGGAAGGGCGGATGTTTCAGGAGAAATGGAAAGAGAAGTATTTCTTCTGTGAGGTCAACGGCAAGCCGGTATGTTTAATCTGCTCACAAGCCGAGGGACGACATATCTCTGTGAGCAGGCATTTTCTGTAATGAACATTAACAAGTCCAACCTGCGCTCTCGACTCACACACAGACATCTCAATGACATAATGAGAGTGGCGACGGCTCAAAAACTGGTTGCTGATGTTGATGCACTGGTCGAAGAAAAGAGAAGTCAGGAAGCAGGAATTAAAATCGTACGTATGTATACGTGCGTATGTCTAACTTAATGCATTACAAATGCAATCTAGATTTTTATTTGTTAAAGAAAAGTTCTCATTTCTGGTGTATAGTTAATGTTCATATCCAAAGTGAATGATTTTTTTTTTTTTAATTTTTCATTTGCATTAACCATAAAGAATTTATTTTGTATATATTTTTTTTTTTTTACATATAAGCTATTGAGTTGTTAAATATGTTAAAGGCAGTTTTTTAAAATTGTGAAGTGTTTTTGTAGTTTGTAAATTATATTGTAGCCTATAGCTTCATATTTAATGTAACTGTCTGTACAGAGTCTGTAGCATTTTTTTATTTCTTATTTTCTCATTACTAAAAAGTATGACAAATAATATTCATGTTCAAAGGAAAGGGTTTTGATTGCCATTACTTAGACAACATTTTATTTTCAAAAAGGAATGAGTGTTAATGAACAGTTTCTGAGGACTTATTAAATGCAGTTTTACAGAATATTGTGTCTTTCTAGGTTTTTTTTTTTTGCAAATTAATTTGTAATTTGGTGCACTATGATTTAAAAAAAAAAAAAAGGAGATTCGGCCCGCACATGGTCACATTTCTTCTCATCTGGCCCTCACCTTAAAATGAGTTTGACACCCCTGGTCTAGCACATTTGATTTCAGTCAATAAGTCCGCTGTAAGGTAAATCGTATGCTAGAGCAAAAAGAACACTAAATGTTCTTTAAAAACTTAAACTCCTTTATAGCTTCTCCCTCTTTAGCCACACTCTGAAAGATGCTTCTATATTATGATGCTTTTCTTTTTAATTAAAGCTCCATGCTTCCTGCTCACATGTACATTATGTGCTTGCCCCATTTAAAGCCAGCATAGTTTCACCTATGCCATTGTGTTCACCGTTTTCTGGTTAAACTATGTGATTGCAGGCCAAATTTAGTACCTAATAACGACCAATAAACTGTCCAACCCTTTTTCAACTGTACTTTTGGATCCTACATTTTCAGAGATACAGCTTTGGTGATTAACAGCCATGTGCTGCTGTTGCAGGGACATTTTCATTTTATTTGTCTATGGCATTTGATGAATTCCACAGTAGATTTTGAGACTGATTGGTTCTGCCCTGTTACTTTTGGCCCTGTATTAGCTAGCACTATATCGATATATAAAAATGATATAGATATAAAACCTTTCTCCAGACCAGATAATTGGCATGCTCTTTTGTTGTGCTTTTTTATAGATAAAATCTATTTGCAGAATGTAGTACATAAAAATACAGCAGCCAGTGTTTTGACTTGTCAAACCTTGGAATCATATTATTCCCGTTCTCTTCTTCTTCTACCATGTCTTCACATTAATGTATTTTTTTCTCCCTCTTCCTAACAGAGAGTGTTTGACAAAGTTCAACTGCCTCTCCTGTGATCGTCCTGTCAGCATGAGTACTCCTGGACCGTATGTTTGCATTTTGAGCTTTAAATCCATTTTAATGTATTCTACATGACTGAGTACTATAAATTAACTCTGTCCTGTGCTTCTTTTTCTTTTTTTCTGGATGCTCTCAGATCCATTCCGGTATTGCCTAAGCCTCCAAGTGTCCCCGCTCCAAAGTGCAACAGGAGGTAAAGCTCATTTTTGTCAGTAGTTTGTATCATGGCTATAATAATAACATGTATAGGTGGAAAGTATTGTAACAAGAACAGTAACTATAGGAAACAATGAGTAACACAAGTGTCTTGTTTTACCCTTATTCTGCTTAGTTTTACTTCTTTTAAGGAAATCATAAATCGTAATTTCCTTATATTCCTAAGACCATAATCCACCTTCAGTTCACCTACACGTTATGCTTCCGTAGTTAAACATCAGCCTTTTTACTTCTCCAGGGTGAGGCAGTGGACTAACTTGGACAAGTCCGATGAGAGATCGTCTACAGAGGGGAGCGTGGAGCAAACCAGGGAGGAAGAGAGCTGTGGTTCTGATGAGCGAGTCCACTAACTGTAATCTCTTTACAAATGGTTTAGCGAGCATTAGAAAGAAAACATAAGCAGCAGCAGAGGGATTTGTCCAGAAGGGACTTAAAATGGCAGTACAAATGCTAAAGCCATCACAGACAAGATGAAGAGTTTTTATTGCTCCCGATGACCAATGATTTTCACTTGTGGAGGCTCAGAGACTCCATCCAGCTCTTTGAGCATTTAGAGTTCTGTTATGGTCTCCCATGTCACTGCTACTTTTCTAATGTTGCTTTGTTGGCTCTGTGCAATATTGTGATGACTCTCATACCTGATCAAAGCTCACACTATGGCTAAGACTGTGGAGGAGTGTGATGTTGCTAGCTGTGTAGCACATAATTTACAGCTAGTTGTGAACTAGCTATAAGTGTACTGAGCTAGCAAAGCAACTCTGTGTGTGTGTGCACATTGGGAAAAATCTAGTTTAGAAATCTAAGGTTCAAAAATAAAATGGAAAGAAACTTCCCTTGTTTTAAATACCAACTATGTTTACAATAATTGTCATGTCTGATTTACCTGTGTCATGGCTATGTAAAATTAATCACTGACTTCTAAACTTTTTAGATATGGAGTATAATCTTTAAAATAAAAAGAAAAGTACATATATTGGTTATTAATATCCGGTATCCGCTACAAGAAGGCACTAATTGTTGATTATAGTATCATCCCAATATCCACACATCCCTAATATAAATAATAATAAAATAAGTACAGAACCTAATTGGTAAAGTGTTGTTAAAATGTCATTGTGTGCTCAAAAACACATTGCTGTAATGATCACTGACCCTCTGACATTGTATCTCTCAATTCCAGGTACAGGCATAACGAAGGAAAAGCAATGGTACCCTAAGGAATCCTTGCCAGAGAATCTACGTTCCCGACAGAAATAATTCAATGAAAGAATAAACACTTTGAAATAATTGTAATGTCAGCTTCTGTTCTGTTTTACCCTCTAAATTGTCAGGGGTGATGAGAGACACTTAAACAACAAATGCCACAATGTCATGAGGAAACAAAACATCTTAGTCTCTATTTATACAAGGAAATCCAGTGTCCCTTTCCTCCATGACAGACTGACAGCTGGTCTCTGGGTCACTATTCAGTATAAATAGTACCATAGGGTGTGTACTGGTCAGAATGTTGCACTATCGATTGATAAGTAAACAAAAGACCTTGACCTGAGTTTAGCCACAAGGTCAGCCAATATGACCAGCAATGTAAGCAACTGTAAAATGTAAAATCAAAAGCATAGTATTCATCAGTTTGTGCAGGATGATGATTTGGATGAATCAGAATAATGTTCTGTTCTGTAAATGATGCAGGTTAAAAAATAAATGTAAAAGAACATTTTAAATAGTTTCACACTGCGTAACAGCTTATGATAATGGGACATTTAAAAAATTACTTGAAATTTTTTAATAATACAGCCTCTTGTGTGCATGCTGAGACTTTCCATCAAAGTCAAGTTGGAAATCATCCAAAACTGGTGATCGACTCCTATCAAAATCTATCAAGTCTCCTCTTTCAGAAGCCATCAAGCAGAAGTCATGGCTGATTCTAATGGAAGCCAAGATCAACTGATTAAACTGCTGATATCAGGTGTGGCTCCGGCTTCATTGGTATGAAAACCTGATGATCAACAAGCTATAACCAACAGTTTAGAATACTTAACATAATTCAAAACAACTTCAAAACAAGCTGTCTGAGCAGTCTACTGGGCAGAAATGGTTCCTAAATGTCCTACATTTCCATGAGCCAAAGGTACTAGATATAATTAATGCCATTTAGGATTCTGAACATAACACATGCTATGTTCAATCACCCCAAAATGTAGACATATGCATCTGTCTGTAGTCCAGCATGTAATGTGCACCTATGCCCCTTTACTGCTGCCCTTTACTAGATTATGGAGTCCAACTCCAAGATGATAAGCTCATGGCTTCCACCGTAACTTATGATAGTACCAGTCAGTCATCTGTGTGTGTGCATTTGGCCATGGACTGACTGGATCCGGTGCCTGATATCCATTCTGTTAGAGAGCATGCACAATGGCAAACCCTACTGTTACTGTTATCAATCACCTTTGCAAATAGTGAGAGAACTGCCTGCTCAGTTTACATGCATTGGAGGCCAGATGGGCAGACCTTCTGACTAAACTCAGGTCAAGGTCACATTTTACTTATCAACTAACCTCAGAACAATCTGACCAGTATGTACACTATCGTACTATTTATATTGAACAGTGATCCTTAAACCAAGCGTTAATCTATCATTTCCATAGTCTTCACATGAATGATGTTCGTTTTGGACTTCCCCATCGGAACCACAGCTGTCTCCCTCTTTGGTTTATTTGTAAGAGATCTCTCAGACTGGCCCAAGTTAGTACACAGTCTCAGCCTGGCGGTGTAAAATGGCTGAAGATTAACTACTGAAGCATAAATTGAAAGTGGATTATGGGCTGAGAAAGTAGAATTTGTTTCCTTAGGATATAAAGTTACAATAAGACGTAAGGGATCTCTTGCTAACATCTTGATGCCAGCAAAATGGGGACGAAGTACAATATTAGGCAGGTCATAATGTTATGCCTGACCGGTGTAAATTACACGTGAAAACTTTAACCAGTAAGCGAGGTAAGCAATACCAAGTAGCCTATATAAATCATATAGTACTTATTACTCTTCTATCATATATTGTATGGTCTGTCTATAACCATTAAGATTTTACCGTTATTGTTACATCTTTTCAAATGCGCCCCCCATGATTCATGAATAGTGGAACGTTCCTATCTTACTGCACATGCGCGAGATTCCCATACCTGGAATCCCCCAATCCACTAAATCCGCCCCTGAGCATAATAAGGATGCTTGGTTAAAATTGGTGGCAAATATTGAAATTTTTGAAAACCACAGAAGTTTACTGGCAAATATGACATACGGCCTTACATACGGCGGTGAAAAATACTTAGATGTCCTCTCCTTATTAAAAATTCGACACTCATGGTCGACGTTTCTTTTCTTTGGCCCATTTATTGTTAAACCTGGGCTCAATGCAATAGCAAACGTGAAGAATGAATATCTGTGTAGCAAAAGTCAGTAGTGTTTGGAGTGCGCCATCTAGTGGAATCAACTGAAACGCAGGGTATTGCAGGAAAAAGGAGAAATGAATGCGGTTTTTTGGACAATATTGTGAATATTTGACGGGCAGGATTAAACAGCTGTATAGATTGGCCACCGTTGCTTTAACCAAAAATGGTAAACACAAGTGTCACGGAAGAAAAGAAAAGAACAAAACAAAACTCTAGATTATCTCATACATTATGATTCTAACCTGACTAACCAAAACAAATCATCATCATTAACATGCCCTGCCTAGCTACACTTACTACCCAAACCAAAACGTACAGGGGTGGCGATCACTCCTTGCCTAGTGTGTCTAAAGGTCAGCTCTGGGTGTCGTGCAATGTATGTCATGTGACATCTTACCTGTCCACTTATCCCCTATATACAGGGGACCAAGTCACCATCAGAATAACAGCGGAATAATGATGAAACATAAATGACAAAAGGTGACAGGATGAAATTGAACTCATAATGATTGACACATACTGATTGACACAACAAAAGGGTTGGGATGGGTAACAGAACAATAACAAGACAACAGCAATCACCACAATAATCAAGGCAGTGAGTTGAGACGACTATCACACATTCTGTCCCATGTCCCATTTAAACCGTAGTGAGAGACAAAAATTAAAGCGTGAGAGAGAGAGTCAGAGGAAAAGAAGAAGAAGAAGAAGAGAAAAAAACAGACATTATGCCAAGGACATGACAATGAGACAAGCACATACAGTACAAGCGAGCAGGAAGTATAGAGCTATGGAAGTATGGATTTCCATTTTCATGCTCCAATCCACCATGCCCAATAGCCATGCAGGACAACTTTTGACCTGATGGACCTGCTGAAGATTCATGATCCTGACCTTCCTTTTGTAGGCTTCATGATAGCATTAAAGATGAGGATGCAATCACATTATCCTGTATGGACTGGAGGCTATCCAGCTACAGGTAGACATCAAGTACAATGGCATCAGTATGTCAAAATAGTCAGATTACTCACTATATCAATTAATTTATCTTTCTTTTCTTTTTCTGATCTTGTCCTTCATTTCCTTCCCCAAGCTTCTCTTCTGCTCGATTTGAAGCACCAGCAGTTCTGACTTCCCAAATTGCAGCTCCTCATCCAGCTTCTGCACTGCATTCCTCGAAGTGTATGTGACAGTGACAGTATATATAATATGCATGATATACATAAGGAACTGTACAACTGAGAACCAACTGTATATATATATATATATATATACACACTATATTGCCAAAAGTATTCGCTCACCCATCCAAATAATCAGAATCAGGTGTTCCAATCACTTCCATGGCCACAGGTGTATAAAATCAAGCACCTAGGCATGCAGACTGTTTTTACAAACATTTGTGAAAGAATGGGTCGCTCTCAGGAGCTCAGTGAATTCCAGCGTGGAACTGTGATAGGATGCCACCTGTGCAACAAATCCAGTTGTGAAATTTCCTCGCTCCTAAATATTCCACAGTCAACTGTCAGCTGTATTATAAGAACGTGGAAGTGTTTGGGAACGACAGCAACTCAGCCACGAAGTGGTAGGCCACGTAAACTGACGGAGCGGGGTCAGCGGATGCTGAGGCGCATAGTGCGAAGAGGTCGCCAACTTTCTGCAGAGTCAATCGCTACAGACCTCCAAACTTCATGTGGCCTTCAGATTAGCTCAAGAACAGTGCGCAGAGAGCTTCATGGAATGGGTTTCCATGGCCGAGCAGCTGCATCCAAGCCATACATCACCAAGTGGAATGCAAAGCGTCGGATATATATATATATACTAATGCTCAAAAGGTTGGGATCACTTGCATATTCAGCTTGATTTCAGCTACCTAGGAACATTCCATCAGGGGTCAGCATGGGCACCCTGACTGGTCTGCAGCTATGCAGCTATGTGTGTGTGTGTATGTGTGTGTGTGTGTGTGTTTGTGTGTGTATGATAGATTTTTAAAATAAAATAACCATATCCCATTAAAAATATTTAAACAAAATCTGAACTGAATTAGAAATCTTAGAATGTCAAATATTATTTGCAGTTATTTAAAACATGTATTTATCAGAGTTCCAGTAAACTAGATGCTAAATGCTAGACATATTAACATACTGATAATTCAGGCCAGAACTGGACAAAAGACATAACATTTCTGCTCGTCTAAATTTTATTATATCAAATACACATGACCTCCC
Source organism: Hemibagrus wyckioides (assembly GCF_019097595.1). Taxonomy (NCBI): domain Eukaryota; kingdom Metazoa; phylum Chordata; class Actinopteri; order Siluriformes; family Bagridae; genus Hemibagrus; species Hemibagrus wyckioides. The sequence continues at coordinate 69,912 of NC_080733.1, read as the reverse complement.
TTAACTACAACAATAAATTCCATCAGTCTGAACAGTAAAAGAAAAACTCTGAACCTCTGGACATTTAAAGGCTGTAGGTTAATGAATGTAAAATTTAAGTGGAATTACACAAAGTTTTAACATTTTTTAAATAAAAGATTTAATGCATATGCCTTAGATTACTTGCTTTAAGTTCCAAATCAGACTCAACATTTTTCAATTAATGTTAATTTACAGTATTAGATTTTGTAACCATTTGAGCCCTGAGTGTGTTAAATTTTTCAGCCTGCTCAGCTAATTGATCAGTATCCCTCTGAATCCAGGCACACACCTCCATCAAGTGAACTCCCTTTGCAGTTCTTCCAGGTCATCTTCCAAAACATTTCCAAAGTCCACGCATGGCACCCCCTCTCTTTGTTCTCTCTTTATGATCAAAGTAGATCATGTATCTGGTTAATACACTTAATGCATAAAAAGCTGTGCATAACCTTATCCCTATAATATCCCTACCAGCTGAAATCGCTCTTGTCAAGTGCTTGTCCTGCAGAAAAAATTGAACTATTGACTTCATCTTTCCCTTGCACCATTCTGGGTCTCTGCTCATGATGAAGGGGTCTAAGCATGCACTCTGCAGGACAGTGGGGTATTTTAAAGGGCTCTTTTCTTGAATTCTCTTAACAATTCTTGACCGTATGCAGTCTCTTCTAAATTTGAGGGCACTGACTCTCTTCACTTACTCTGTTGCCTGATTTGCTCTGAAGAGCCTATCAAGTAGGGAATGCAAAGATCACATAAGTAATATGCAGGGAATTAATGGAATGTAGTTTTAAGGTTTTTTTGCGTAAACATATAAAACAGTAACAATGCATTACCTCAAGGACAGAGTCAGCACCCTAGTCACTGTCAGCATTGCTTGCACTAACCCAACACTTCTGGTCATCAGGGTCAAGTTTGGTCAGTTTAAAGGGAGTGATGTCTTGGAGTAGTTCTCATTTGATAAAGCGTCTCAACAGACTCTATAAATTGAAAAACAAATTTGTCTAGTTATTATACACCCTGTCATCCAGTTTTGTTATTATATCCTACACAGCTATTACTCAGTGTAGTATACCCACTCTAAAAGATCATAAAAGAAAAAGAAAAATTAGTCATTTAAATTAAGCAGAAATGAGATTATTACCATTATTAAATCTGTCAAGTCTCTGCACAGAAATGGCAGTTTTGGCTCATCAGTCTGGCATTTCATCAAGAATGGACAAAAAGCTCTGGATATCGCCATAAAAAACTGAAGTTTGGGTAAGATCAGACAACTTCTATTTGCTGCTTCAATTATGTCAAAAGAAGGAGTAACAGAGTTTGTAGTTCATGTCTATAGACTGCCTCCATGTATACTTGAAGCTTTGGCCATACCTCAATGGATCTCTCTGCAACAGGCAGATTTTTACCCATCTGCGTCCACTGAATTGGAGTGAAAAAAGAGCTGAGCCAGTAAGTTTTGTTTAATCCTCTCCTCTTGCAGGGACATTGTAAAACAACAACAAGCAAAGTACATTGCTCTCAACAGTTTCTCAAAATTCCATGTGGAGAAGCCAGTCTTGAGTGAATTGTGTATCTTGTGCAACCCACAGCTCCCAAAAGAAATTAGCTGCCGACCACCATGCAGTTCATTATGTTCTTGCTGGACATTACTGAGGAGCTTCAAGTTCACTTTTTGGGCCATCCATACTAATAGAAAGGACCTGCTTCAGGTCTTACTGTCAGCAAGAGTTTCTACAGATGACCATCTAAGCATACACTTTCAGGTGGCGACCATTTTGGACAGAGCGCTTTTGCATCAAGCGCCATTTTAAGAGCTACGGCGCTATTTAAGGATGCCGCCAGAACACTTTCTTCTTACTTGTGCTGTCGAGACATCCTGCTGTTTTTTCTTAAGCTTCCCTGCCAGTTTTTGACCCTCTTACTTTCCAATCATGCCTCATTTCTGCCTTTGATGCCTTGTTTGCTGATTGCTCAGTCTACTGCTTTGTTCTAGTTTTGATTTTGAACTACCGGTTGGATTTGTTGTGAATTTTTACCCTGTTTTTCAAGAATGTAAAGAATATCAATCATGATGCAATGCTACTGCACATGTCTGGCCCTGAAGCATTACCGGTGGTTCCATTTTTAAATCACAGATCTGTCAAAATAAAATGACATGCATATAGTTTGGTCCGAACTGAATCATGTGGTTGAAATTATGTGCACCTATATGAGAGAAGCCGCAAAAATGGTCTGGGTGCTTATAACTATTTTCTAAGTAAGGAAAAGTTGGGAACATCATTGGCTGCTCTCCCCTCATTCGCCTTTTCCACCGATTGCCATTTTAGCTGGTGGGAAATATTTGACCTTGGGGTGTGTATGACAGGAATTCCGGCTGTAGTGGTAAAATGATGGTAGGTGAATAAGGCATTAAATATTCTGATAAAGTGGTGCATAATGTAAAATTGTGTGGTTTTTTTGGTCTTTCAGGTGGAGTTGTCCACACCTGAAAGAAGTAGCCTTCTGGATATCTGTTTGAGAAAACGATTGGACAGTGATCCTTAAACCAAGCGTTAATCTATCGTTTCCATAGTCTTCACATGAATGATGTTCGTTTTGGACTTCCCCATCGGAACCACAGCTGTCTCCCTCTTTGGTTTCTTTGTAAGAGATCTCTCAGACTGGCCCAAGTTAGTACACAGTCTCAGCCTGGCGGTGTAAAATGGCTGAAAATTAACTACTGAAGCATAAATTGAAAGTGGATTATGGGCTGAGAAAGTAGAATTTAAGATTTCCTTAGAATAAAAATAACCAAACTCAATTGTATAAAGTTAAAATAAGACATAAGGGATCTCTTGCTAACATCTTGATGCCAGCAAAAGGGGGACCAGCACAATATTAGGCAGGTCATAATGTTATGCCTGACCGGTGTAAATTACACGTGAAAACTTTCTTGCATTGACTGTTTGCTAGCATAATCAGGGGCGGACTTAACCAGTAAGCGAGGTAAGCAGCCGCTTAGGGTCCCGGGGAATTAGGGGGCCCCCGACCAATACCAAGTAGCCTATATAAATCGTATAGTACTTATTACTCTTCTATCATATATTGTATGGTCTGTCTATAACCATTAAGATTTTAACATTATTATTACATCTTTTCAAATGCGGGGGGCCCCCCCATGATTCATGAATAGTGGAATGTTCCTATCTTACTGCACATGCGCGAGATTCCCATACCTGGAATCACTTAGGGTCCCCAAATCAATAAGTCCGCCCCTGATTACCATAAAATCAAAGGTATTAGTCTGTCTAAATTACATGTTTTGCTGATATTTCTATTTAAATTTATGATATAAAACCTTTCACCATTCAGCATTTCTACAGAAAAATCAGGATAAAATAAGTTTAAATATGGGTTGAATCTGATAATGTGCTACATGCAATGGAAATTTTTATAGTGTGTAATTGCTTGGGTGTTTGGGGTTCTATTGTGTTTGTCTATGCTGTTTACTTGTGTCTGATGTTTTAGCCTTTAGCCTTTTTAGCCTTATCTTTGCATGGTTAATTTTTGTTGCTGCCACTTTTTTTAGTTCTGGGCCAGCTGTAGAAATGCCCTAATTAACAGTAGAAGAAAACAAACTTCCTGCTGTGGAGGCCACATGAACTACAAACTTGCTTATTTTGTCTGCAACTTGCTTGGTGCAGTGGTGGCTCAAGCGGTTAAGGCTCTGGGTTTGTGATTGGAGTATTGGGGTTTAAGCCCCAGCACCACCAAGCTCCACTGTTGGGCAATTGAGCAAGGCCCTTTACCCTCTCAGCTCTAGGGGCACTGTATCATAGCTGCCCCTGCACTCTGCCCCCAACCTCCTCAGCTAGGATATGCAAAGAAAAGAAATCCGCTGTAATGTATGTGTGCTCTTTATTTTGTCTGCTCATGCATGTGCACTTCATGAGTGCTCAACTTTTAATATTACCTCAGAGTACTTGTTGATTTAGTACAATGGAGGAGAAATAGACTGTCTTGCACCACAAAAAAATCATTTTGATGCCATTTTTGTAACGGGCGGACTGTAGCTGAATGACAGGCACGGACAGAAGTAGATAAATCCCAGGAGGGGCACATTTATTAAGGAAAAGACAAAGGAAGGAGCGGGGAGAGCGGAGTAACGCTCTGGAGCAAGGAGTAGAGAGGAAGGGAAAGGAGAGGAAGGAGAAGTGAGCGGAGTAACCCTCTGGAGCAAGGGGTAGAAAAGAAGGGAAAGGAGTAACAGAGAAACGCTAAGGAAAGTGATAGTAATAGGGAGCGGAAAGTAGGGCAGTCAGAGTCTACCTCCGTGAGTCTGCATGCAAGCCTCTACGGCTGAGATCAGACCCTGAAGGAGAGGAGATTAAGTAGGAGAGCGCGTGCACAGAAAACAAGGAGCAGGTGCAATCAATTACAATAAGGAGTGCGAGTGCGCTGACGAGGGGTGGAGTCCAGTGTACCTGTGACAATTTTAACTTGCAGCTTGTCTATTTTTTTTAAAAGTATTGCTTAAGAACACAAGACAACTTGCTAATTTAGTAGCAGGGGGAAGAGAGAAACTCTCATGCACCACTAACGGAAAGTGAACTTTTGACGCCATTTTAACTCGCAGTTAGCGCCATTTCTTTGCACCCAGCATCTTTGGGAATATTATTTATTATTTATTATCTTTTAAAGTGCTAGTTGAGGTTGTTCCTCACCCATTGGATAGAGAAGAATCACAACTAGCACTTTTAAAGACTATTATTGGATGGTACTGGCCATTGGTGTGCTGTTAATTGTGCAGTTCATGCTGATTATAGACTTCATGATTGTGAACAAGAATTTTTTTTTCAACAAAAGTTGAAAACATGAAAAACAAGAAGCAATTGTCAATGAACCCTCATCTCAGACCTCTCTGATTATGAATGGAGAAAGACATGTTAAAGATGGTCTTGTCCAGTTGAACTGTTACAACTAACCACTAACAATCTTTATTCATTAAAAACATTTTTTGTTAGCTTTAGTGTTTTAATAAGCATTGTTACTAATGCCTAATTAGATTACTTGAAGCATAAGGACAAGGTAACTATCTGTACACTGAGGTTAATAAACCTGTTTCTGGAGAGCATTTGAGCCTTTGTTCAAGAGATTTTGTGACAATTCAGACTAGGTTAAAGGCTGGTGGCATTGATAGGATCTAGAAATGTCCTTAAGGTAAGTAAACTGACCACAAACACATCCTTTGATGTGTTAGTTGTAGATTTGCCTTAATTATCTGAACACACTACTATTCTATAGGCCATCTTGTCATCATAAAAGTGTTAAGGTTGAAGTGTTTCACTTCTGCAGCATTTCAGGTATGCATTTAGATTCCTATGAGAGGTTATAGACTTGGAGGAAACAACTTGCTGCCCAGTGAGTCACCCAGGAAAATGGTGAGATTGTAAATTATTTAAATTCCAAGAAGCAAGCCTTTTATTATTTTAAAGACTGTAAATTGTTTTTGGCATTTTTGTATTTTTGGACAGTGGAGAGAGATGGGATGATTTGCAGCTAGGGCCTAACCTGGAACTGAACCTTGACTGCCTGAATAACAGTATGTGGTATGTGTTCTACCAGGTGAAGTACTTGTTTGTTTATTTATTTATTGAATATTGCCATTTGATTGTAATTCGCAACCTACGTATTTAAAAGAATAACAGAGATGCTTGAGGTGATTTCAGGTCACTTAGGACAATATATTTCTTACTGTCTTTATTGCTGTCATCTGCCAGCAGTTGTTCTTGAAATGGACCTCATCAATCTCTTTCCTGTTCTACAAATCACCCCTTTTGATCAGACGCTGGTCTTGTCAAGGATATATAGTGGTAAGTAAGTAGTTTCACTCTACTACTACACTCTAGTACTTTTCACTCTACATCACTTCTTAAATAACACTACAGAATCATTTAACCTTCTCCTTAGCATGGCACAGCTGTAGAATACAAAGTTTCCAACTCTGCAGAAAGGTGGGATGGCCAGCACTCTGAATTGTCATCATTGTTATCAATAATCAGCTCCACTGAGTACATTTAATTGATAGGCTTTTGAACTGGTACTGCCCTGCATCAGTAATTGTGTCTTTTATGCATCTTCAAATTTATTATGTGGAGTTCCTCAAGAGTTGATTTTTGGACCTTGTCATATACACTATATTGCCAAAAGTATTCGCTCACCCATCCAAATAATCAGAATCAGGTGTTCCAATCACTTCCATGGCCACAGGTGTATAAAATCAAGCACCTAGGCATGCAGACTGTTTTTACAAACATTTGTGAAAGAATGGGTCGCTCTCAGGAGCTCAGTGAATTCCAGCGTGGAACTGTGATAGGATGCCACCTGTGCAACAAATCCAGTCGTGAAATTTCCTCGCTCCTAAATATTCCACAGTCAACTGTCAGCTGTATTATAAGAACGTGGAAGTGTTTGGGAACGACAACAACTCAGCCACGAAGTGGTAGGCCACGTAAACTGACGGAGCGGGGTCAGCGGATGCTGAGGCGCATAGTGCGAAGAGGTCGCCAACTTTCCGCAGAGTCAATCGCTACAGACCTCCAAACTTCATGTGGCCTTCAGATTAGCTCAAGAACAGTGCGCAGAGAGCTTCATGGAATGGGTTTCCATGGCCGAGCAGCTGCATCCAAGCCATACATCACCAAGTGGAATGCAAAGCGTCGGATGCAGTGGTGTAAAGCACGCCGCCACTGGACTCTAGAGCAGTGGAGACGCGTTCTCTGGAGTGACGAATCGAGCTTCTCCATCTGGCAATCTGATGGACGAGTCTGGGTTTGACGGTTGCCAGGAGAACGGTACTTGTCTGACTGCATTGTGCCAAGTGTAAAGTTTGGTGGAGGGGGGATTATGGTGTGGGGTTGTTTTTCAGGAGCTGGGCTTGGCCCCTTAGTTCCAGTGAAAGGAACTCTGAATGCTTCAGCATACCAAGACATTTTGGACAATTCCATGCTCCCAACTTTGTGGGAACAGTTTGGAGCTGGCCCCTTCCTCTTCCAACATGACTGTGCACCAGTGCACAAAGCAAGGTCCATAAAGACATGGATGACAGAGTCTGGTGTGGATGAACTTGACTGGCCTGTACAGAGTCCTGACCTCAACCCGATAGAACACCTTTGGGATGAATTAGAGCGGAGACTGAGAGCCAGGCCTTCTCGTCCAACATCAGTGTGTGACCTCACAAATGTGCTTCTGGAAGAATGGTCAAAAATTCCCATAAACACACTCCTAAACCTTGTGGACAGCCTTCCCAGAAGAGTTGAAGCTGTTATAGCTGCAAAGGGTGGACCGACGTCATATTGAACCCTATGGATTAGGAATGGGATGTCGCTTAAGTTCATATGCGAGTCAAGGCAGGTGAGCGAATACTTTTGGCAATATAGTGTATGTTATGTTTCGGTCATGAAAAGTAATGTACTCTAGAATAGGATGCATGTCCATGGGATGAAATAGTAAAATATCTGCAATTTCAATATTTGTTTCTCAAGATATCCACAAGACCTAGCTCATAAGATTGTATATTACACTCTTTTTTATTTGGGAGAAGGGGGAATTTAAAATAGGTTGTCTGTCCATAAATGGGGACATAAAACAATTGAAATCTTCCCCTTATTGATAATATTCCAGAGCTATGCTGTTATTGCATTAAAAACTTTATCCACCCGTAATATCTTAAGTTTCTCATGTTCTGCATGTTTGCTTCAACGGACAGAGAATGTCTAGAGGATGCCCTAAACATTATAATATACATACACATTATTAAGACTGCCTCCATATATCATTATATGTCAATGTCCATCCACTTTAAAATAAACTATATAACTGCTTATTTATTACTAGACTGCTTTGAGTATTTCAGAAACTGTTGATCTCCTGAGAAAACATCCTGTGTGTGGAGAGTCTGCAGGCTAACACACCTTGTTAATGAAAGAGATCAGAAGAGAATGACCAGACATGTCTGACAGGAAGTCTAGAGTTACTTGTCAGAAAAGCACATCAGGTTCCACTAATGTCAGCCAAGAACACAATACTGTATAAGGTTTAGAAGCAAAATAATTTGACTTTTTTAATTCACACTTATTAGTGAATTCCACACTTCAGTGTTCTTTGTGGCTATTTATCAACCTCCAAAGTATATAAGAAGTAATTGAACAAAATGCTGCCTTTTGCATGTCCTAGTTATCATAAAATTCATATCACACTTGATTATCTTTCAACAATATTTTAATTGATTTTTAAACAGAGACATGACATACAAGGTAAATGTGAGGTGTGCTTTTCAAGGTACACTTGTATTATCTTATTTATAAACCCCTAACACACACCCCTATACCCCCCACCACACCCAACTCCAAGCCAGCCTTACATGTCTAAAAATGGCTAAACACCAAGCATAATTGAAGAAAGAAAAGAGAAACAAAATTAAATACATTGAAAAAGAAAAAATGAACTGGAGCTGGAAGTCTAGGTTATGTGCAAAGAAAGAGAGGGAGAAAAGAAAAAGAAAGAAAAGAAATAAAAAGCCATACACCTGAGAAAACCAACCAATCAAATAAATAAAAGCTTTGAGTAAACATCTGTATAAAATATAAAATATCTAAATAAATATAAGCTGTCTAAACTGTGAAAAGGTATTGCTTTAAAAAATGAAACAAAAGAAAAGGAAGAAGAAAGTAGAAGAAGGTGAAATAGATTGATGCATATATTAATAAATAAATGAAACTTAAAGCTTAAAGGGTAAGTACCTGGTGGCTGGGCGGTGATGGGTTAGGCGGGTTGTTTATTCGGGTTTGGTAAATAAGCAAGGCAGATGGGTCGTATTTAGGCGTTTAGGTTGGGGCAGGTTTGTGTGAGGCAAGGCTGGGAAGGGATAGGCCATGCATGAGAGATCCAGGTGGTGATGTGAAAGTACATTTTGTAAAGTTAATTTTTCCACCATGAATTACAAGTTTTTAAGGCATTTTACTCCAGGATTTATGATGTGTCAGCCTTAGCATGTCAAAAATAGGTAAACGGTGAAGAACTTCCCTGGCTATAGTTAGCTGTGACATGAATGAATCTGCGCAGGGGCCATGAATCTCCTTCTGTTCACAACATCTGCAATTAAGTCTCATTGGCTTTGTGAATTCTAATAATCAACTAATGATAAGAAATTTATATACATCCACGTCGAGCAGAATGACAGGAAACTCTTGCATCTCTTTTAGACTGGATATTCATTCACTTGAGCATAGTAAATATTGGCTTGCTCGCTTCTGTAATTTACCATTTTATCAGGGCAAAGCCTGTTAAAGTAAGTGAGAGGAGATCCAAGCTGACTGACTTCAGGGGGAACAATGTCAGAGATGGTAAATGGTGTAATATCCACCTTCAGCCATGGATTATGTTTACCCAAGGTGCTGGTCAGTGCATCTGGAGTCTGATCTGGGATACACATGAGCTGTGTTTTACCTCCTGTCTTCCTACAAGCAATGTCTGGGGTGGTCACTAAGCTATTAGTGTTTGTACATCATCAGGTTAATTATCATCATCATCATCAGTGCAGCCTGCATGCCCTGGAACATAATCAAGATCCTCTACATTTATTGCTTTCATTGTCCTCTATTTCTGATTTCTCTGGCTGAGGAATCAGAGCTTTGTTTTTACCATAGAACAGTTTATTGTGCATCTTTCCTTTTCACTACAATAAGAAAAATCAAATAAATAAATTACTGCATGGATATATGTCAGCATTTGTTTGTGTGTAAATAATATTGACCGTGATGTTTACTTATCCTTATAATCCACTCACAGATCACCCTCTCATTACACTTTATACTGCACTACAATCTGGCTTTTTTCTTTTTACCCTGGACAGACATATCAACCGCATGGTCACACATGAATTTGGGGAAATTATGTCATAGATGTATTTCTGTATTTCTCATTTATTTTGCTCTCTCATTTACCCTCTGCCCTGTTCACAACAACATCATGGTTTGATCCCTACTAAGGTGAATTCTTGTTTGACCCCATTACATGATGACTGACCAGCAACTTTCTTCCTTTTGTGTGACTGAATGAAGTTATAGACTGAAATAATAACAGTCTACCCTGGATCTTAATGTTTTGTGTTGCTTTCTTGAACATTCATGAACATTTGCACCTTCTGAAATAGTTGTGTACGAGTCTCTCAGTTGACCTAAGTGTGAAAAGATGGACCTAAAAATTATATAGTCACCGCTGAAAAGGGGTCAAAATATGTAGCAAAAATTAAATAACAAAATGTGCAGGACCTGGAGGATTTGTAAGAACAGTGGTCAGTTTTACTGCTCATGACAAACAGGGGACAGATGAAAAACAAAGCAGTAATCATTGGTAAACATAGTAAATTGTAACTATAAAGTGTAATGTGTGTTCATTCCTTCATTTTTATGTTTGTTTATTGCTGCAACAAGCTGTTATAAACTTCGTTAGAAAAACTGACCTAGCTAGTTAGCAGCTTAGCCGCTTTTTGTCTCGACATGGCAGACATGAGTGATTTAAGGGTTTGGTGTTTTAATGTTCTTGTCAGGTCAGGTCTCTATAGTAACACATTCGAATTTATTACGCAACAGAACAGAACCTTAGAACAGAACCTTACGTCAGAGTATCAACGCGTCAGTATTAGCTTCATATGCAAGCATTTTCATTTTCATGTTCAAGAGACAGAACTGTAATGAACTCCCAACACCATAAAAAAATGTCAAAAAAAACTTTGCAAGACTTGTTGGACACGTCTATCCCGGACGGTAAAAAGGGCGTCCTGGACCTCAAAGCTCTACGAGGTCTACTGCTTGAGTTAATAAACCAGCGTGGTGCCGAGATGGAGAGAGCGGGCAGCAGGGTGACAGCGGCCAGGATGGAGAGCGAGGACAGCGGGAAGAGAGGGGACAGGATGGAGAGAGCGGACAGGATGGACAGAGGGGACAGGATGGAGACCGGGGACAGGATGGAGAGAGCGGACAGGATGGAGACCACGGACAGGATGGAGACCGTGGACAGGAGAGAGACAGCGGACGTCGGCCGGGATGAAGATGAGTCGCAGCCGCTGAGCCTCTCCATCTCGGACACGAGCAAGCAGTTGGAGAAGGCAGTGTCCAAGGTAAGACCCCATTCTCTAGCCATTCTTCTAACATCTGGACATCCTTTTATTGTTCAGCAGAAATCTAATACTACACAAATACCTGTAATGTTTTCTACCCCGTTTTACATGTTGTTTAAATTAGCCTCCACATTAAACTTTACTATTTTACTGTTAGTCACTGTGATGTTGAAATGTATAACATCTCTGTCTGAGAAATCTTAGTGTAGAAACTTAAACTGAAACCTTAATAAGTATCTGAAGGCCCATATTTTCCATTCTCAGTCTACAAGTCTGATGCAAAAATCAGGAAGAGAAGAGAATAAAGAGAATCAGGAGCTCAAGGAGGACATAAACATGCTGAAGAAAGAAATGGAGACACTCCAAAATCAGCTTAATCAGATGAGCACATTTCTGTGTTTCTCATATATATCTCATTTACCCTCTGCCCTGTTCACAACAACAACATGGTTTGATCCCTACTAAGGTGATTTCTTGTTTGACCCCATTACATGATGACTGACCAGCAACTTTCTTCTTTTTTTTTGTGACTGAATGAAGTTATAGACTGAAATAATAACAGTCTACCCTGGATCTTAATGTTTTGTGTTGCTTTCTTGAGCATTCATGAACGTTTGCACCTTCTGAAATAGTTGTGTACGAGTCTCTCAGTTGACCTAAGTGTGAAAAAGATGGACCTAAAAATTATATAGTCACTGCTGAAAAGGGGTCAAAATAAATGCAAAATATTCGTTAGAAAATTGACCTAGCTAGTTAGCAGCTTAGCCGCTTATTGTCCTCGACATGGCAGACATGAGTGATTTAAGGGTTTGGTGTTTTAATGTTCTTGTCAGGTCAGGTCTCTATAGTAACACATTCGAATTTATTACGCAACAGAACAGAACCTTAGAACAGAACCTTACATCAGAGTATCAACGCTGCTGGGGGTATTAGCTGTTCATTTTCAAAGAGAAGCTACGATGAGTGGACTTTATGAGAAAATGCAAAAAACTTCGCTAGACTTGTTGGACACGCCTATCCCGGACAGTAAAAAGGCGCCCTGGACCTCAGCTCTACGAGGTCTACTGCTCGGTTAATAAACCGCGTGGTGCCGAGATGGAGAGAGCGGGCAGCGGGTGACAGCGGCCAGGATGGAGAGCGAGGACAGCGGGAAGAGAGGGGACAGGAGGGAGACCGTGGACAGGATGGAGAGAGGGGACAGGATGGAGAGAGCGGACAGGAGGGAGACAGACCTAGCTAGTTAGCAGCTTAGCCGCTTTGTCTCGACATGGCAGACATGAGTGATTTAAGGGTTTGGTGTTGAAGTGTTTTAATGCTCTTGTCAGGTCAGGTCTCTATAGTAACACATTCGAATTTATTACGCAACAGAACAGAACCTTAGAACAGAACCTTATGTCAGAATATCAACGCTGGTCAGTATTAGCTTCATATGCAAGCATTTTCATGCATTTTTAATGAACTCCCAACACCATAAAAATGTCAAAAAAACCTTTGCAAGACTTGTTGGACACGCCTATCCCGGACGGTAAAAAGAGCGCCCTGACCTCAAAGCTACTACGAGGTCTACTGCTCGGGTTAATAAACCGCGTGGTGCTGAGATGGAGAGAGCGGGCAGCGGGAGAGAGGGGACAGGAGGGAGACAGCGGTTGATGATGCAACGGAACAGAACAGAGCCTAGGATCAGATTAGCAACGCGTCTGGTTATTAGCTGTTGTTACTTTTCACAGATAACCTAATGAGTGCATTTCGTGAGAAAATGTCTGACAAAACATTGATAGAACTGTTGGACACGCCTATCCCGTCCAATAAAAGGTGTGCTGTGGATTTCAAAGCTCCACGAGATCTACTTGGTTCGGCTTAATAAACCGGCGTGATGCTGAGATGGAGAGAGTGGGCAGCGGTGACAGCGGCCAGGATCGAGACAGAGGACAGCGGGAAGAGAGAGGACAGGAGGGAGACCGCGGACAGGGAGACCGAGGTTGATTATGCAACGCGTCAGTATTAGCTGTTGTTCATTTTCACAGAGACCCTACAATGAGTGGATTTCATGAAAAAATGTCACACAAAACTTTGCTAGAGCTGTTGGACACTGTTCATTTTCATTTTCAAAGAGACGCTACAAGGAGCCGCACACTACAATGAGAAAATGGCAAAAAAACTTTGCTAGAGTTGTCGTCTATCCCGCCTGGTAAAAAGAGTGTCCTGGATCTCAAAGCTCTATGAGATCTACTGCTCGGTTAATAAACCGGCGTGGTGCCGAGATGGAGAGAGCGGGCAGCGGGTGACAGCGCCAGTGGGAAGAGAGGGGACAGGAGAGAGACAGCGGATGTTGGCCAGGATGTAGATATATATTATATATATATATATATATATATATATATATATATATTAGGGATGCAACAATACAGTTGACCCACGGTTCAATACGCATCGCGGTTTTTACCCATGGTGTTCGGTTCGATGGTTTGGCAAATTAAAGTTTTTTCCATTATTCTTTGTTTAGGTGACGGAACAGTAAGTATGTTAAGAAGAAAAACTGGTTTTAGTTGCAATTCTCTTTATTTTACTTAAATGCAAAAATCAACTAACACAATGAAAGTGTACTGGAAAATAGTGAGGTATAAAAATTAGCGCCAGTATGACTATTACAGGAGACGGGTTTGGACGGCGCCTTCATTTCCCAATCCGCTATGTAATGACCAGTCACTGTGAGATAACTCTGTTACCCCCTGAGCTCCAGCTATCTGTTATGAGAGCAAGACTTTGTGCTTTAACCAGCAAGCTGCCAATTTTTACGCACGCTCAGAGAGGTCGGGAAAAAGGCTCCGCCCACACAGTGATATCGCGTGATGAAGCTGCAGATGTGTGGTCATGTTGGAAGTATTTCCATGTCCGTATCTAACTCATGTGTAACACTGCTTAAACACAGTCATTTTTTGTTTACTGTTTTGTTTCATCGGGCATCATGGTCAACAACAAATGTTCCCACACCACAGATTTGAATCACAGCGCTGTTCTCGTGTTTCTGTCTCACTTCACCGCTCTCCAGGATTAGAGTGAAACCTGACACCAGCATCACAAGCTTGGTCACCGCCTCTAACTTTAGCACTCACTGACTGGATATTTACTGGCAGGGAGGCGTGTCTGTCTCAGCACGACATACAGTGCAGGCAAACGCAAACAGTGTGTTTTGCATTATATATAAAATCAAATACCAGATTTAAAACACATTTAACTGTGAAATGAAATATAACTGAAACATAAATAGTGCAAGAGTAAAAATCACATTTGAAAGTAAAATAGCATTGAACTCAGTCCTGAAGAGTTCAAACACTGAAAATTGTAAAGAAAAACTAACAAACAAACCAAAACAAACAAACAAACAAAAAAACCAGTGAATCAAATTTGAGTGCAAAAGGCACTGGAACAGTCTTCAAACAGCAGCAATATTCGTGAACACTTTGGCGTAGCCTTTCAACATTAATAAACACATCACTGCTCCTTTCACCTCATTCGCTCCTGTCGCCCTCCATTCCCATCTGGTGCATTTTGAAGCCATTTTGTTATTCTTGACTCAATTTCTTGGTCAGTGGCATCACAAGTTAGGCGACACGTCGCACAGCAGCTAAAACAAAGACACAAGCAATTTTTCAAAAATCTGATATAGGCTAGAAATTTCATATTTGGCCATCAAGGCATGCAGTGTTAATCCAGCCATATAAAATGTATGGTCAAAGTGAGTCTGTGAGGAGCCAATAAGTCTCAAGACAAACTTACCAATCAGAACATCTTTATCTGCAGCTGCTGGAAGCCAATCTTCCATTTATACCTCGCATGTTGATATTCTTGGCCAGAGAGTGTGTAATGGTTGCACCCATTACTCACTTTACACACCAACATCTCCCCCACCTTTAAGAGCCAGTGCATTTATCTGTGAATTGACATTTCCTTGTTAGTTGATTAGCAGTACAAAATGCTCCAACCCTAAACTAATATGTTTGAAATTGTTCAGAAAATCTGAACTGGTCTGATATTCTGAACAACAATTAAATGAATGCCCATTTGAGGTTAGCAGAAGTTGTGGATAGCACAGCAGGTGACTGGGCCACTTCAGCCTATGATCACATGCTGAAGTCGCTTCATACAGTAACAATAAACAACTGAAACACCATGACAGCCCATGTGAACAAACAAAAATAAATCTATCATTTTCCCATGGCCTTGAAATTCCATTTGGGATTTTCATGACTTTTCCAGGTTCCATTTTTCTATTGTACAACCCAACAACATTATTTAAAGTCTATATTATAAAGAACAGGGATAGCATTAGATGCAGTTTTCTCCTCAATATAAACTGACACCCAGTTGGTTTTTTGGAGGGTCAGGGACTATGTCTGAGCCAGTCCGCTGAAAACCTGAAGGAGTGGCTATCAGCTACCTGAGTAAATAAATTTGTTACCCCAACACTCCGTCTTCTTCTAACTACAGATTTCCAATCCCTGGACAGTTGTAAAAATGATTTTCATTTGGTCCAGTATCATCTCTGGAGTTTGTGAGAATATTTCACTATGGAGTGCTTGGAAGAAATACATTTTTGCAGATAAGTAAACAAACCCATCAGGAAGACCACATTCTACTTAATGCAATAAAATGCTCACATGTATGAAGACTGGCCGTGTTATCAAAATGATGGTAGCTCGGAAGAAACGTCTGTCTTTGGCAGCAGGCTGAAGGGGCCATGGGTCGCCCAAAAGTGCGGGCTAAGTGGACGCCATGGCCTCTGTTCCAGGTCAGGAGTATGGTGTGTACTCTGCAGGTAGTATCGATTAGCATTTGGACTCTTTTGGTTCAGGAGATTCAAGAAGTGGAATACATTATTCAGGAATTAAGAATAATAAGAAATAAGTTAAGATTTCTAGTGCATTAGACAGTACATCTTTGTTAGCAAAGAAACAGAGGAAAGCAGACTATATATACATACATACATATACATATTGCCATATATATATTACACTGCTTTCCTATATACTATATTCCTAATATACTATAGTCTATATATATATATATATATAGTGGTCCTCCAACTCAAGCCAACGAAATATGGAGTCAAGCCGTTGCAGTCGTCGGGTAATGAGTCAATCGCTTGACGATTTGTTTTGTTATCGCTTTACGGACAGTGCGCGTGCAGTTTATTCCCCGCCGCTTCACAGACGAAGTGAATAATTGGCGGGAAAGCGATACGCTAGCTACTTTGACTGTGTGTTATAACTCGACAATCCTGGCCCAACTATCATGGGAATGTGGGAGAATATTATATAATGAAATTATTCATATAATATTAATATAATGTTCCTCCTTTCTATAGCCGGGCAACTATTGTTTAAACATCTAAACAGAATTCCAGCATAGAAGCTAACGATCTGTCCCAACAGACTCGCCACCCAAAATACAAAAACTCGCTTGCTCACTTCAGCGCTTCATTACCAGATATTGTAACGGAGTGAGTGAGACGTTTCTCACAAAGCTTCTTCTTCAACATTATATGAAACTCGGACAAACGTCCAGCTTCCCGTTCAAAATGAAATACAGTTTAAGCTTACAACTTGTTTCTCTTTAAAATATTCTGTAAAGATTAATAATACTGCGTGTAATTTACCTCTCTGTTCTCTGCCTGCTCGTAACAGCGATCTCGATTCAGATCGCACTTCGAAGTAGCAGGAGCCAATGAGAGCGTAGGAATCGGGATCACATAAGTCGAGCGGCGGCCAATGAGGAGTTTAGCGGCAGAGAACAAGATCGGTTGGTTGGGTCGTCAGTGGTTTGAAGCGCCGACACGTGCAGCGATCGTCTCCGCCATCACTTCTACTTTCTTCTTCAGAAAAATAAAACAGAAATAAACGCTTCTGTCAGTGTTGGAGCATGTGATGTGGTGTGAGTTTGAATGCACAAAATTGCAGGCCAAACCTTGAAAGAGCTGAATTAGTGTGAGACACCACATAGAAAACATATGGGCAACATAAGCTCCAATCACAATCCGGGCCCACATCTGGCAGGGACAGCCTCCCTGCATCACATAAACCAAACCATAAGCAGGGCCACATCTGGCAGGGGACAGACCTGGACCACATCTGGCATGGACAGACCTGGACCACATAAACCAAACCATAATGGGGCCACATCTGGCAGGGACAGATCTGGGCCACATAAATCAAATCCATAACACGTGGGCCACATCTGGCATGGACAGACCTGGACCACATAGAAACCCAAACCATAACTTGGGGCCACATCTGGCAGGGAGCAGATCTGGGCCACATGAACCAAACCATAATCCGGGCCACACATCTGGACATGGACAGGTCTGGACCACATCTGACATCAGACTGGGTCTGGACCACATAAACCAAACCATAACCAGGCCACATCTGGCATGGACAGTCTGGACCACATAAACCAAAACTATAACCGGGCCACATCTGAGCATGGACAGATCTGGGCCACATCTGACATGGACAGGTCTCAATCACAGAAACAAAACCATAACCGGGCCACATCTGGCATGGATTACATCTGGGTCACATAGAACCAAACCATAACTAGGCCACATCTAGCCACATGAGACCAAACCATAACCGGGCTACATCTGGCATGGATAGATCTGGCCCCCATAAACCAAACCATAACCGGGCCACATCTGGCATGGAAAGATCTGAGCCACATCTGGCATGCCATCATATAAACAGTGCCATCACTGCACCTGCACTGTCTGGAGCGCCAAGCGAAACACTCGTCCCCTTGAACTAGGAGTTGCTGGGTGGGAGTGGATGTGAAGGAAGCTTTTTTCCTTCATTCTCCTTCATGCTGGGGTTGAAAAATTTATTAAAAGGTGTGGTTTTCATCTGGTGCTGGTGACCATGAGGGTGGCAGGAAAAAGAACAAGCACCTTTAACATAACATTTCTGTAATGTTTCTGTAGTCTTTTGTTATTTTTGTATTGTAAATATTTGTTTTGATTTAACTGGCTTCTTATCTTTTTCCACTGTTTATTTTTTATGTTGATTTAAATAAACCATTCTGCTTTGAATTTGTGTAGTTTCACTCTTTTATTATACCTTGGCTTAATAAATATTATAATGGTGCAATTTCTGGTTCAGTTTTGGGGATTCTGGCATAATATTGGTCCAGTTCTGGCTGTTTTGTGGACCTTCTCGATAAATTGTGGCTGAGTTCTGGGGTAAAGGTGGTGGCATTTTTGGCTCTTGTCTGGCTGACACGTGTGGATTCTGGCACTGTGGTGGGTCAGTTCTGGCATGATTTCTGGCGACATTGTGGAGTTGTGGCTGAGTTTGGCCTGTTTCTAGCATTGGTCTGGTTGACTTTTGGCACCAAACTGCATCTGGGCTAAGCCAGCTTTGGGCCGCATCTCCATGATGTGGTATCTGGGCCAAACTTAAAGCCTAAAACTCAGCCAGACTTGGCCCAGATCCAATTTGCTATCTGGGACTTTTGACTCTTGGTTCTTTATTCTTCTTTCCTGTATCCCTTGATTGTACAAAAAAATTGTATATTTGAGTATTTGTCAGGTGATGTTTTCTCCCCACTGTTCCACACCTTGGAAAAACAAACCTGTTTTTTGGTAGGGGTCCCTGGGGGAATTCATTTATACGCTTAGGTAGGGACGTAGTCGCCAGTAAACATGCTTTTTGCAAGTTTGATTCAGACTGTTGTGTCAAACACATCATCACCCGGCTGACACGCGCACACCAAACTGATCGATAGCAAGCAAAGCTGTGATCTCTCAGCCAGAGGAATCAGAAATAGGGCAATGATGACAATTAAAGACATGGTTGGGAGATCTTCACATGTTCCAGGGCATGCAGGGTTGCACTGATGATGATGATGATGATGAACCTGATGATGTACAAACCCTAATAGCTAGTGTGATGCAGACATTGCTTGCAGCCAAAAGCAATTGCTTATAGGAGACACAGCAGGAGGTAGAAACACAGCTCATGTATATCCCAGATCCAGATGCTCTGACCAGCACCTTGGGTAAACATAATCCATGGCTGAAGGTGGATATTACACCACATTTACCATCTACTGACGATTTGTTCCCCTGAAGTCAGTCAGCTTTGATCTCCCTCCTCACTTACTTTAACAGGCTTTGCCCTGATAAAATGGTAAGATTACAGAAGCCGAAAGCAAGCCAATATTTACTATGCTCAAGTGAGAATGAATATCCAGTCTAAAGAGAGATGCAAGAGTTTCTTGTCATTCTGTTCGACGATGGGATGTATATAAATTTATTATCATTAGTTGATTATTAGAATTCACTAAAGTCAATGAGACTTAATTGCAGATGTTATGAACAGAAAGGAGATTCTGCCGGCTCCCTGGCGCAGATTCATTCATGTCACAGCTAACTATAGCCAGGAAGTTCTTCAATCGCTTACCTATTTTTGACATGCCAAGGCTGACGATATCATAAATCTTGGAGTAAAATGCCTTGGAAAACTTCTCTTTCATGCATGGCTCATCCCTTCCCAGCCTTGCCTCACACAAACCTGCCCCAACCTAAACGTACTTCAAATACGACTCCATCTGCCTTGCTTATTTACCAAAACCTGAACTAAACAACCACATCTAACTCCATCACCGCCCCAGCCACCAGGTACTTACCCTTTAAGCTTTAAGTTTCATTTATTTATTAATATATGCATCAATCTTCACCTTCTTCTACTTTCTTTCTTTCTTCCTTTTCTTTTTGTTTCCCTGTTTTTAAAGCAATAACTTTTTCACAGTTTAGACAGCTTATATTTATTGATAGATGTTTTATATTTTATACAGATGTTTACTTTAACAGATATTTTATACAGATGTGTACTCAAAGCTTTGGCTTATTTGATTGGCTGGTTTTCTCAGGTGTATGGCTTTTTATTTCTTTTTCTTTCTTTTTTCTTTTCTCCCTCTCATTCTTTGCACTTTATAACCTAGAATTCCCAGCTCCAGTTGTTTTTTTTTCTTTAATGTATTTAAATATTTTGTTTCTTCTTTTTCTTCTTCAATTATGCTTGGTGTTTAGCCATTTTTAGACACATGTAAGGCTGGCTTGGAGTTGGGTGTGTGGTGTGGGGTATAGGGGTGTGTAAAAATAGTTTATAAATAAGATAATATAGAGTGTACCTTGAAAAAGACACTTTACATTTACTTTGTATGTCATGTCTCTGTTTAAAAAAATCATTAAAAATATTGTTGAAAAAAAATCCAAGTGTGATATGAATTTTATGATAATCTAGCACATGCAAAAGGCAGCATTTTGTCTCAATTACTTTATATACTTTGGAGGTTGATAAATAGCTACGAAAGAACACTGAAGTGTGGAGATTCACTACATTGGTGTGAATTTAAAAGTCAAATTTATTTTAGCTTCTAAACCTTATACAGTATTGTGTTCTTGGCTGACATTAGTGGAACTTGATGCTGCTTTTCTTGACAAGTAACTCTAGACTTCCTATGTCAGACATGTCTGGTCATTCTCTTCTGATCTCTTTCATTAACAAGGTGTGTTAGCCTGCAGACTCTCCACACACAGGATGTTTTCTCAGGAGATCCCAACTTAGTTTCTGGAAATACTCAAAGCAGTCATAGTAATAAATAAGCAGTTATATAGTTGATTTTAAAGTGGATGGACATTGACATATAATGATATATGGAGGCAGTCTTAATGAATGCAAGGCATATTATAAGGTTTAGGGTATCCTCTAGACATTCTCTGTCCCAAGAAGCAAAACAATGCAGAACATGAGAAACTTAAGATATTACGTGGTGGATAAAGTTTTTAATGCAACAATAGCATAGCTTTCTGGAATATTATCAATAATGTAAAGGATTTCAACTGTTTTATGTCCCCATTTATGGACAGACAACCTCATTTTAAATTCCCCTTCTCCCAAATAAAAAAAGAGTGTAATATACAATCTTATGAGCTAGGGTCTTGTGGATATCTTTGAGAAACAAATATTGAAATTGCAGATATTTTACTATTTCATCCCATAGACATGCAGAGTAGATTACTTTTCATGAGCCAAAACATAAATATATATGACAAGGTCCAAAATCAACTCTTGAGGAACTCTACATAAGAAGTTTGAAGATGTATAAAAGACACAATTAGCTGATGCAGAGGCAGTACCAGTTCAAAAGCCTATCAATTAAATGTACTCAGTGGAGCTGATTATTAAGGCCCAACACGACAATTCAAGAGTGCTTGGCCATCCCACCTTTCTGCAGAGTTGGAAACTTGTGTGTGTTTGTGGTCAGTTTATCAATTACCTTAAGGACATTTCTAGATCCCTATCCAATGCCACCAGCCTTTAACCTAGTCTGAATTGTCACAAAAAATCTCTTGAACAAAGGCTCAAATGCTCTCCAGAAACAGGTTTATTAACCTCAGTGTACAGATAGTTACCTTTGTCCTTATGCTTCAAGTAATCTAATTAGGCATTAGTAACAATGCTTATTAAAACACTAAAGCTAACAAAATTTTTTTGATAAATAAAGATTGTTTAAGTGGTTGGTTGTAAAGGTTCAACTGGACAAGACCATCTTTTAACATGTCTTTCTCCATTCATAATCAGAGGAGGTCTGAGATGAGTGGTTCATTGACAATTGCTTCTTGTTTTTCATATTTTCAACTTTTGTTGAAAAAAAAAAAATCCTTGTTCACAATCATGAAATCTATAATCAGCATGAACTGCACACTATAAAAATTTCATGTAGCACATTATCAGATTCAACCCATATTTAAACTTATTTTATCCTGATTTTTCTGTAGAAATGCTGAATGGTGAAAAGTTTTATATCATAAATTTAAATAGAAATATCAGCCAAAACATGTAATTTAGACAGATTAATACCTTTGATTTTATGGTAATTATCAGGGCGGACTTATTGATTTGGGGACCCTAAGTGATTCCAGGTATGGGAACTCTCGCAGATGCAGTAAGATAGAAACATTCCACTATTCATGAATCATGGGGGCCCCGCATTTGAAAAAGATGTAATAATAATGTTAAAATCTTAATGGTTATAGACAGACCATACAATATATGAGTATAGAAGAGTAATAAGTACTATACGATTTATATGAGCTACTTGAGTATTGGTCGGGGCCCCTAATTCCCTTGGGGCCCTAAGCGGCTGCTTACCTCGCTTACTGATTAAGTCACGCTCCCTGATTATGCTAGCAAACAGTCAATGCAAAGAAAGTTTTCACGTTTAATTTACACAGTTAGGCATAACATTATGACCTGCCTAATATTGTGCTGGTCCCCCTTTGCTGGCATCAAGATGTTAGCAAGTAAGAGATCCCTTATGTCTTATTTTAACTTTTTGATACAATTGAGTTTGCTATTTTTATTCTAAGAAAACCTTAAAATCCACTTTCTTCAATTTTATGCTTCAGTGAGTTAATCTTTAGCCATTTTACACCACCAGGCTCCAGAGCTGTGTACTAACTTGGTGAGGTTAGTTGATAAAGTAAAATGTGACTCTTGACCTGAAGTTTAGTCAGAAGGTCTGCCCATCTGGCCTCCAATGCATGTGTAAACTGAGCAGGCAGTTCTCTCACTTTGGTGATTGATGAACAGTAACAGTAGGGTTTGCACATTGTGCATGCTCTCTAACAGAATGGATATCAGGCACCGGATCCAGTCAGTCCATGGCCAAATGCAGCACACACACAGATGACTGACTGGTACTATCTCATAAGTTACGGTGGGAAGCCATGAGCTTATCATCTTGGAGTTGGACTCCATAATCTAGTAAAGGAGCAGCAGTAAAGGGGCATAGGTGCACATTACATGCTGGACTACAGACAGATGCATATGTCTACATTTTGGGGTGATTGAACATAGCATGTGTTATGTTCAGAATCCCTAAATGGCATTTAATTATATCTAGTACCTTTGGCTCATGGAAATGTAGGACATTTTCAAAGGAACCATTTCTGCCCAGTAGACTGCTCAGACAGCTTGTTTTGAAGTTGTTTTAGAATTATGTTAAGTATTCTAAACTGTTGGTTATAGCTTGTTGATCATCAGGTTTTCATACCAATGAAGCCGGAGCCACACCTGATATCCAGCAGTTTAATCCAGTTGGGATCTTGGCTTCCCATTAGAATCAGCCATGACTTCTGCTTGATGGGCTTCTGAAAGAGGAGACTTGATAGATTTTTGATAGAAGTCGATCACCAGTTTTGGATGATTTCCAACTTGACTTTGATGGAAAGTCTCAGCATGCACACAAGAGGTTGTATTATTAAAAAAATTTCAAGTAATTTTTTAAATAGTCCCATTATCATAAGCTGTTCTACGCAGTGTGAAACTATTTAAAAATGTTCTTTTACATTTATTTTTAACCTGCATCATTTACAGAACAGAACATTATTCTGATTCATCCAAATCATCATCCTGCACAAACTGATGAATACCTTATGCTTTTGATTTATGACATTTTACCAAAAAAACAAACAAAGAATGAATCGTGACCCACAGACAAAAGGATTAGAAAACACTTAAAAGAAAACCTTGGTGATTCTAAAAGATATGATGCCGCATGTAATGTTCTAACTAACCCCTAAAAGTCAAGCAGGTAGTACAAACATCTTGGGTGCTTTTTCTGTGTGTATGCTGATTCTTTCCAAGAAAGTGAAGGATCCAGATATCCAAATCTGGTGAGCTTGAGTCCCATCGAAAACCTACCTGAGGTCTTCACTTCCTTCAGGAGCACACTCACCTTGCAACTCTCCTTGTGGGGCTGAGTTCTCCCTTTATGTTTGTTTGTCTGGCTGTGTGTGAGGATGCTAGGTCTACTGCTACATCCTGCAAGATTTTTTAAGTTGATATTGACCTGGCAGGCGAGGTGGCATGCTCGTCTTCCATGCTCTTATAGGGTCCAAAATGTAAAGTATGGTCCACAGTTTTAAAAACACAGGATTTTACTCAACAAACCTGTTTAGAACAAGTGGAGGCTGAGTACCTGCTTATGGCTCTACAGGGCTGGTTTGTAAAAAGCCCTCCTTTTTCCATGAGCTAAAGTTATCAGATAAAATCAATGCCATGCTGCCACAGGATCTCTACAAAAGATTATTCATTAAATCACCCCAGACATATGCAAGTGAAACTCATCTAAGGACCCAGGCCACTGGGACAAAGTGCACTCAGTCCACCATGCTACTGTGCACCTTTGTACCTTTTATTGCTGATGCTGATCCAAAGTTAACAGGAATTCATAAGCTAGGCGTTGGAGTCCTACTATTGGCCCCAGGATAGCAAAGGTCATGAAACTTGCACTGTAAGCTTAGGATAGTCCCTGTCATTCACCTGTGTCTTTGTGTTTTGGCTCTGGACTGGACTGGACCTGAGTGCTGTGCCTGATTCCCATTCTCTCAAGAGAGGATGAAGAAAAACTCGAATGGATATCCTCTCTAAAGCCTGCCTTTTTGCTTTAAATAACAGCCACTTCATAAAAAGTGGGATGACAACCGTGTGCAGTTTTCTTGCATTGCTGGTCATATTGGCTGACCTTGTGAAGCTAAAACTTCCAGGTCAAAGGTCTTTTGTTTACTTATCAATCGATAATGCAACATTCTGACCAGTACACACCCTATGGTACTATTTATACTCGAATAGTGACCCAGAGACCAGCTGTCAGTCTGTCATGGAGGAAAGGGGACACTCGGATTTCCTTGTATAAATAGAGACTAAGATGTTTTGTTTCCTCATGACATTGTGGCATTTGTTGTTTAAGTGTCTCTCATCACCCTGACAATTTAGAGGAGTAAAACAGAACAGAAGCTGACATTACAATTATTTCAAAGTGTTTATTCTTTCATTGAATTATTTCTGTCAAGAACGTAGATCTTCTCTGGCAAGGGATTCCTTAGGGTACCATTGCTTTTCCTTCTTTATGCCTGTACCTGGAATTGAGAGATACAATGTCAGAGGGTCAGATGATCATTACAGCAATGTGTTTTTGAGCACACAATGACATTTTAACAACACTTTACCAATTAGGTCTCTGTAAACACTCAATGTAGACACTCCATTTTTTATTCTAATTCCTTACTTTTTATTTGATGTCCCTCCTTAATCAGTTCTATTCCTATGTATCTGATCACTTTTTATTATACTTATTTTTATTATTATTTATATTAGGTGGATGTGTGGATATTGGGATGATATAGTAATATAATCAACAATTAAGCGCCTTCTCTTTGTAGCAGATACCGGATATTAATAACCAATATATGTACTTTTTCTTTTTATTTTTAAAGATTATACTCCATATCTAAAAAAGTTTAGAAGTCAGTGATTAATTTTTTAACATAGCCAATGACACACAGGTGTAAATCAGACATGACAATTATTGTAAACATAGTTGGTATTTAAAACAAGAGAAGTTTCTTTCCTCCATTTCATTTCTTAACCTTTAGATTTCTAAACTAGATTTTTCCCAATGTGCACACACACACACAGAGTTGCTTTGCTAGCTCAGTACACTTAAAAGCTAGTTCACAACTAGCTAGTAAATTGTGTGCTACACAGCTAGCAACATCACACTCCTCCACAGTCTTAGCCATGAGTGTGAGCTTTGATCAGGTATGAGAGGTTCATCTGGCCAATATTGCACAGAGGCCAACAAAGCAACATTAGAAAAGTAGCAGTGACATGGGAGACCATAACAGAACTCTAAATGCTCAAAGAGCTGGGATGGAGTCTCTGAGCCTCCACAAGTGAAAAATCGTTGGTCATCAGGGAGCAATAAAAACTCTTCATCTTGTCTGTGATGGCTTTAGCATTTGTACTGCCATTTTAAGTCCCTTCTGGACAAATCCCTCTGCTGCTGCTTATGTTTTCTTTCTAATGCTTGCTAGCTAAACAATTTTTCAATAGATCACTACAATGAGGAGTTTTCAAGATAACTGATTAATAATATTAAAAACGTTTTTTGCATTTTTACCCTTGTTCCAAAACCTGAAATTTGCAAGTTGGTGAGTGTCTGGGGACGTACCAGTGGTGCATACGCCGCTCCATCTTAGGAAGCTGCTCTGCGTAATGGCAGCTTAAGAGCCGTTTAGTCGCTTTTTCTTTTAGATGTCAGCAGCTGACTGTGGTTGACCTTGTCCTCCTGTTTACTGTTCTTGCCTTCTTTGGGGGGTGACGGTCAGTCTCACTTCCTTAATGGACTTCGCTCATCAGAACCACCCAGCTCTCTCTTCCTCCCTGGTTTGCTCCACGCTCCCCTCTGGTAGAGCGATCTCTCATCAGGACTTGTCAAGGATTAGTCCACTGCCTCACCCTGGAGAAGTAAAAAAAGGCTGATGTTTAACTTCACGGAAGCATAAGAGGTGTAGAGTGAACTGAAAGGAAGGTGGATTATGGTCTTAGGAATATAGAAATTCACGTATTTATAGATTTTCCTTAAAAGAAGTAAAACTAAGCAAGAATAAGGGTAAAACAAGACACTTGTGTTACTCATTGTTTCCTATAGTTACTGTTCTTGTTACAATACTTTCCACCTATACATGTTATTATTATAGCCATGATACAAACTACTGACAAAAATGAGCTTTACCTCCTGTTGCACTTTGGAGCGGGGACACTTGGAGGCTTAGGCAATACCGAATGGATCTGAGAGCATCCAGAAAAAGAAAAGAAGCACAGGACAGAGTTAATTTATAGTACTCCAGTCATGTAGAATACATTAAAATGGATTTAAAGCTCAAGATGCAAACATACGGTCCAGGAGTACTCATGCTGACAGGGCTGATCACAGAGAGGCAGTTGAACTTTGTCAAACACTCTCTGTTAGGAAGAGGGAGAAAAAATACATTAATGTGAAGACATGGTAGAAGTCAAAACACTGTCAAAACACTTGACAAGTCAAAACACTGGCTGCTGTATTTTTATGTACTACATTCTGCAAATAGATTTTATCTACAAAGAAACAACAACAAAGTAACAGGGCAGAACCAATCAGTCTCAAAATCTACTGTGGAATTCATCATATGCCATAGACAAATAAAATGAAAATGTCCCTGCAACAGCAGCACATGGCTGTTAATCACCAAAGCTGTATCTCTGAAAATGTAGGATCCAAAGTACAGTTGAAAAAGGGTTGGACAGTTTATTGGTCGTTATTAGGTACTAAATTTGGCCTGCAATCACATAGTTTAACCAGAAAGCGGTGAACACAATGGCATAGGTGAAACTATGCTGGCTTTAAATGGGGCAAGCACATAATGTACATGTGAGCAGGAAGCATGGAGCTTTAATTAAAAAGAAAAGCATCATAATATAGAAGCATCTTTTAGAGTGTGGCTAAAGAGGGAGAAGCTATAAAGGAGTTTTACACTGAAACACACTGACACTGTTTGCATCACTCACTTCTTGAAGACAGCAGCATCATCTGAGGGTTGGCCGTGTAGCATGAGGATTCTCAACCTGAAAACCTCTAGCTGCTTCCCTCAGATGATCCATGTCAGTGCGGTCCACCTGAAACCAGAGACACAAAACATTACAATCAGATGTATATTCAGAGTTCATCGGAGCCTTGTCTTTAACTTTAAAAGATTAACTCATCTTTCTGATTTTCAGAATACCGTATTATGTGTCGCTTCTCCTTAAGAACATTTAGTGTTCTTTTCGCTCTAGCATATGATTTACCTTACAGCGGACTTATTGACTGAAATCAAATGTGCTAGACCAAGCAATCACTAAACAATTTTGACAGGAGCGGTAAACCTGTACAATTATATCTTAGCAACCTGTTCTTCCTCAGGCCCAACAAAAAGGTTTTCATGTTAAGTCACAGATCTGCTCTGTTTGCCTTGCAGTCTAGATCCTGGAAAATCTTCTCATTGGCATTTGACAGGTCTCCTTATAGTCACAGAAGTTGCAGTAAAAGATCCGTAACTTCTTCTTCAGCTTGGCTGCTGCTGTATCATGCAGGAGGACCTTGTTCTCCAGTGTCTGCATGTCCGCTCTCTGAATGAGGGAAAAATTTCACCCACTGAAAGTGACATTGGATGGACTTTGTATTTGATAATGTGTTACAATTTAGGACACTCACAATGTCTTCAACAATTTTGTGAGCTCCTTGTCTGCCATCTTCTCATCCGCTCCTTCATAATCTTGTACAGCTCCTGAGAGACAAGCTTACATGTTACATGTATTACATGTATTTTCTGTGTGTATAATAGTGGTACTCTAATGCCAGTGCCGTATTTTCCGTGACTAATACAAACTCAGTATTCCTTACCTGGGTTTGACTTTGTCCCTGCTTCTGATGCTTCAGCAGCTTGTTGGTGGTTCTGTGGAGCTTCTCACATTCAGCCTGTAGTTTTCAGAACAGCCTCCTGTGCATCCTGCATTTCCTTCTCTGAGCTTTCCTTCTGTTCGCTGAGTGCCAGCATTTCCTGCTTCACATTTTGGAGCTCCTCATGCAGGCTCTGCACTTCATTCCTGTCAAAGTGTATATTACAGTGTAAGAAAGATTGTGAGGATGTATTTAGTAGACAATTGTGGAGCAGGATTCTACAATTGTTTTTTTTACTATCAGCTCAGGTTTTTACATACATACATATTTCTCATAACATTAATGTAACTTTGCTAACCATTCTACAACTTTTTTACTACCTGTTCAGATTTTCAAGTATTTTTAAATACTTCTCTTGGAAGGTTCATTATGGTTAGAAAGACTGGTGTATAATCCCACCCACAGACAGTTGTGGCATTGATTACACAGATTACACAGAGTTAAAGGTTACAAGTACACATGTATTGTACAACTAGCTAATATTTTAATTTGCATCTATATAAAAATACTTCCTCAGATTCTTAGATAGAAAATGTAAATGTTAACATTTCAGTAAGAGAAGGATCTACAACTGTTCCCACTGTTGCTTCCTGTAGCCTGAGAATGGAATTTACCTGAGGTCAGCTGTTTGCAGATGAGGCTGCTGCTCGATCCACTGATATTGTCTCTGCCCTGGCTGACTGTCACCTGAAACTCCTCCAGCATATTTTCTATTTCTCCTAAGCCAAAAAATTCAAATACAGAACAATTAATACATGCTTCCAATACCCAGATTTGGACCAGCTACATATGCACAGCAGGAAAAGGGGCTTAAATATCAGACAAATCACAGTATATGAATTGTGTTCTTTTAATGTTTTTAATCTATAAGACTCTCTGTAATTAGTCTTTTAAACATAGTTGTCAAACTGTAGTTTATGAAATTCATATTATACAGTTATATGCCAATATGCTGCCATTTTTGGCCTCAGTAGTTGCATAAGCATGTCACCTTCCAGGCGCACCACACGAGCCTCCAGGCTCTTCTGCGTCTCCTTTAGTTGAACTACGTCCAGCAGAGCTTTGGGTGACTCTGGGTCCTGCTCAACCCCACTGTAGACCTGGGACAGGGCTCCATCAGATACGTTTGTCAAAGAGTCTCTTAGGGTAGGAGAGACATTAATCCCTCTACTTGTATCTGAGAACCCGGTGTCAGTGATGCTGTCTTTCAGTTCCTGTATGGAAATGGATCATATATCCACCATTATGTCATCTTGAGAGGACACGATTCTCTAAATTAAGACTACATGCAATGCAATCAAATCTAGCATTTGTTTGCTAAACATCTCGGCTGGTATGTTATGTTCATTTCGGTAAATTATCACATTCTATTCAATCTGTTTTTAATTAAGCAGGGTTTTATAAAGTACGAGTTATTCAAACTGCACAAATTGCACACAGTGCTAATCCATCATCTTACCTTCAACATGTTTTGTCTCTCGATGGCGAGAGCAGCTCGCATGTCTTCCATAGTCACACACTGCATAAACAAGATAATGAACAGGTTCAGCTTTTGTTGCATTTTACTGTTTTCTGTCACCTGTGTTACACTCTGTGTAAATGAACAGACTTCAGTATGAACTGATGTTCTCACTTTGACTATGTGGAATGTATTCGATAAAAAGAAGTGAAGTATATGTATGTGCTCACCTGACTAAGCTGATTTTGGAGTGTCTCCATTTCTTTCTTCAGCATGTTTATCTCCTCCCTGAGCTCCTGATTCTCTTTATTCTTTGATTTTTGCATCAGACTTGTAGACTGAGAATGGAAAATATGGGCCTTCAGATACTTATTAAGGTTTCAGTTTAAGTTTCTACACTAAGATTTCTCAGACAGAATGTTATACATTTCAACATCACAGTGACTAACAGTAAAATAGTAAGTTTAATGTGGAGGCTAATTTAAACAACATGTAAAGCAGGGTAGAAAACATTACAGGTATTTGTGTAGTATTAGATTTCTGCTGAACAATAAGAGGAGATCCAGATGTTAGAAGAATGGCTAAAGAATGAGGTCTTACCTTGGACACTGCTTGCTCCAATTGTTTGCTCGTGTCCGAGATGGAGAGGCTCAGCGGCTGCGACTCATCTTCATCCCAGCCGGCGTCCGCTGTCTCTCTCCTGTCCGCTCTCTCTCCCTCCTGTCCTCTCTCCATCCTGTCCCCTCTCTCCATCCTGTCCGCTCTCTCCATCCTGTCCGCTCTCTCTCCCTCCTGTCCGCTCTCTCCATCCTGTCCCCTCTCTCTCCCTCCTGTCCGCTCTCTCCATCCTGTCCTCTTTCTCCATCCTGTCCGCTCTCTCCATCCTGGCCGCTGTCACCCCACTGCCAGCTCTCTCTCCATCTCGGCACCACGCCCGGTTTATTAACCGAGCAGTAGACCTCGTGAAACTTTTGAGGTCCAGGGCGGCTCTTTTTACTGCCGGGATGAGGCGTGTCCAACAAGTCTAGCAAAGTTTTTTTGACATTTTCTCATGAAGTCCACTCATCGTAGCTTCTCTTTGAAAATGAACAGCTAATACTAATGCGTTGATACTCTGATGTAAGGTTCTGTTCTAACCCAGATAGCAAAATAGGTCTGGCCCACACAATGCACTTACACTTGGCCCAGATGCCGCAAAGAATGACAGTCCTTTGCTGGCCCATATCTGGTTTGCCAGAGATGGGCGTGCATGGGCCAGCACTGGGCCCACACTGCTGGTTCCTTTCCATATCACTTACACCCCTGTTCCACTTGAAAAGTGAAAAGTTGAAATACAGCCCTGCAGGAGAAAAGAAAATTTAAGATGAATTGTAATAAGTAATAAATGATAAATATTGATTATTTACATATTTTTAAAGATACAATAGATGAGTGGTTCTCAAACATTTCCAAGTCAACAACCCACATTGATATGGATGTAGCGGAGGACCCTCATATGACAGGAGTATGGTGCCAAGGGACCCCCAGATGATTTGTGGTATTAAAATTTGGAACATTTTTGAAAACTGTTAAGATTTCAAAACAAAGCAATGTGAGACACTTATTAATGTTCAAATACAGCCCTGCAATGCAAATAAAATATAAAAACTGAGGCAACTTAATAATAAACTACATAAAATGCAGCATATACACACACACACACACACACATATATATATATATATATATATATATACACACATACATATACATAATATATATATATAGTGGTCCTCGAACAAACCTAGTCAATAGTGAGGATCCGTGTCCCCGTGCTCTCGGAAGCCAACGAGAATATGGAGTCAAGCCGTGCAGGTGGGTAATGCGAGTCTATCAGCGACATTTGTTTTGTTATCGCTTCTACGGACAGTGCGGCGTGCAGTTTTATTCCTTCTGAGCGAGCGGGAATAATTGGCCGAGAAAAATCGCTAGCTACTTTGACTGTGTGTTATAACTCGACAATCCCGTCCAACTATCGTGGGAATGTGGGAATATTATATAATGAAATTATTATATAATATTAATATAATGTTCCTCCTTTCTATAGCAGGGCAACTATTGTTTAAACATCTAAACAGAATTCCAGCATAGAAGCTAACGATCTGTCCCACAGACTCCGGCCACCCAAAATACAAAAACCGTTTGCTCACTTCAGGGCTTCATTACCAGATATTGCACAGGTGAGTGGCGTTTCTCACAAAGCTTCTCTTCAACATTATATGAAACTCGGACAGTCCAGCTTCCCGTTCAAATGAAATACAGTTTAAGCTACAACTTGTTTCTTTAAAATATTCTGTAAAGATTAATAATACCGTGTACTCACCTCTCTGTTCTCTCTGCTCAAAACAGCGTATCCGATTCAGATCGCGCCGAGTAGCAGGAGCCAATGAGAAGCGTAGGAATCGGGATCACATGTTGGCGGCCAATGAGAGGCGAAGAACAAGATCGGTTGGTTGTCGTCAGTGGTTTGAAGCGCTCGACACGGCGTATCGTCTCCGCCCATCACTACTTTTCAGAATAATGAGAGTTTTAATATCTCAGCACACCGTCCTGCAATTCAATAGGTATAAGACCAGGGCCATTTTATTCACTTTTTCAAGCCATTTTTATTCACTTAATAAAAATAAAACAGAAATAAACGTTTTCTGTCAGTGTTGGAGCATGTGATGTGGTGTGAGTTTGAATGCACAAAATTGCAATAAACTCTGAAAGAGCTGAATTAGTGTGAGACACCACATAGAAAACATATGGGCAACATCAGCTCAATCACAATCGGGCCACATCTGGCATGGACAGACCTGGACCACATAAACCAAACCATAGCAGGGGCCACATCTGGCAGGGACAGACCTGGACCACATCTGGCATGGACAGACCTGGACCACATAAACCAAACCATAGCAGGAGGCCACATTTGGCAGGGACAGATCTGGGCCAAATAAATCAAACCATAACCGGGCCACATCTGGCATGGACAGACCTGGACCACATAAACCAAACCATAGCAGGGCCACATCTGGCAGGGACAGATCTGGGCCACATAAATCAGACCATAACCGGGCCACATCTGGCATGGACAGATCTGGGCCACATAAATCAAACCATAACCGGGCCACATCTGGCATGGACAGACCTGGGTCACATGAACCAAACCATAACCGGGCCACATCTGGCAGGGACAGATCTGGGCCACATAAACCAAACCATACCGGGCCACATCTGTCAGGGACAGATCTGGACCACATAAACCAAACCATAACCGGGCCACATCTGGCAGGGACAGATCTGGACCACATAAACCAAACCATAACTGGGCCACATCTGGCATGGACAGACCTGGGTCACATGAACCAAACCATAACCAGGCCACATCTGGCAGGGACAGATCTGGGCCACATGAACCAAACCATAACCGGGCCACATCTGGCATGGACAGATCTGGGCCACATAAACTCAAACCATAACCGGGCAACATCTGGCATGCCATCATATAAACAGTGCCATCACTGCCAGACCTGGTCGCATCTGGTTGACATACCACTTGCCATGCCAGCAATCAGCCAGCAGTGCTGGCTTAATGCCAGATCTGGCCCGACCCGTCTGCTATGTGGGAAGGTTCTGTTCTAAGGTTCTGTTCTGTTGCGTAATAAATTCGAATGTGTTACTATAGAGACCTGACCTGACAAGAACATTAAAACACTTCAACACCAAACCCTTAAATCACTCATGTCTGCCATGTCGAGACAAAAAGCGGCTAAGCTGCTAACTAGCTAGGTCAGTTTTTCTAACGAAGTTTATAACAGCTTGTTGCAGCAATAAACAAACATAAAAATGAAGGAATGAACACACATTACACTTTATAGTTACAATTTACTATGTTTACCAATGATTACTGCTTTGTTTTTCATCTGTCCCCTGTTTGTCATGAGCAGTAAAACTGACCACTGTTCTTACAAATCCTCCAGGTCCTGCACATTTTATTTATTTATTTTTGCTACATATTTTGACCCCTTTTCAGCGGTGACTATAATTTTTAGGTCCATCTTTTTCACACTTAGGTCAACTGAGAGACTCGTACACAACTATTTCAGAAGGTGCAAGCGTTCATGAATGTTCAAGAAAGCAACACAAAACATTAAGATCCAGGGTAGACTGTTATTATTTCAGTCTATAACTTCATTCAGTCACACACAAAGGAAGAAAGTTGCTGGTCAGTCATCCTATAATGGGGTCAAACAAGAAATCACCTTAGTAGGGATCAAACCATGATGTTGTTGTGAACAGTGCAGAGGGTAAATGAGAGAGCAAAATAAATGAGAAATACAGAAATACATCTATGACATAATTTCCCCAAATTCATGTGTGACCATGCGGTTGATATGTCTGTCCAGGGTAAAAAAGAAAAAGCCAGATTGTAGTGCAGTATAAGAGTGTAATGAGAGGGTGATCTGTGAGTGGATTATAAGGATAAGTAAACATCCGCGGTCAATATTATTTACACACAAACAAATACTGACATATATCCATGCAGTAATTTATTTGATTTTCTTATTGTAGTGAAAAGGAAAGATGCACAATAAACTGTTCTATGGTAAAAGCAAAGCTCTGATTCCTCAGCCAGAGAAATCAGAAATAGAGGACAATGAAAGCAATAAATGTAGAGGATCTTTTTTTGGAACATCTCTTTATGTTCCAGGGCATGCAGGCTGCACTGATGATGATGATGATGATGATGATGAACCTGATGATGTACAAACAGTAATAAGCTTAGTGACACAGACATTGCTTGTAGGAAGACAGGAGGTAAAACACAGCTCATGTGTATCCCAGATCCAGACTCCAGATGCACTGACCAGCACCAAGGATCCAGATATCCAAATCTTGTGGCGAGTCCCATCAAAACCTACTGAGTCTTCACTTCCAGGAGCACACTCACCTTCCAATCTCCTTGTCCAGTTGATTTCTCCCTTAATGTTTGTTGTCTGCTGTGTGTGAGGATGCTAGGTCTACTGCTACACCTGCAAGATTTTTAAGTTGATATTGACCTAGCCATTCTTTTTGCGTAAACAAGCCATTCTCTAACCATTCTTCTAACATCTGGTACCAGGTCCAGTCAGTCCAGAGCCAAACACAAAGACACAGGTGAATGACAGGGACTATCCTAAGTTACAGTGCAAGCCATGACCTTGCTATCCTGGGGCCAATAGTAGGACTCCAACGTCTAGCTTATGAATTCTGTTAACTTTGATCAGCATCAGCAATAAAGGTACAAAGGTGCACAGTGCATGGTGGACTAAGTGCACTTTGTCCCAGTGGCCTGTCCTTAGATGAGTTTCACTTGCATATGTCTGGGGTGATTTAATGAATAATCTTTGTAAGTCCTGTGGCAGCATGGCATTGATTTTATCTGATAACTTTAGCTCATGGAAAAGGAGGGCTTTTACAAACCAGCCCTGTAGAGCCATACAGGTACCAGCCTCCTTGTTCTAAACAGGTTTGTTGAGTAAAATCCTGTGTTTTAAGCTGTGGGACATACTTACATTTTGGACCCTTATAAGGCGGAAGAGCAGGCATGCCACCTCGTCTGCCAGGTCAATATCAACTTAAAAATCTTGCAGATGTAGCTTAGTAGACCTAGCATCCTCACACACAGCAGACAACAAACATAAAGGAGAACTCAACCCACAAGGAGATTGCAAGGTGAGTGTGCTCCTGGAAGTGAAGACTCGGTAGGTTTTGATGGGACTCGCTCACCAGATTTGGATATCTGGATCCTTCACTTTCTTGGAAAGAATCAGCATGCACACAGAAAAGCACCCAAGATGTTTGTACTACCTGTGACTTTTAGGGGGTTAGTTAGAGACATTACATGCGGCATCATATCTTTAGAATACCAAGGTTTTCTTTTTAAGTGTTTTCAATCCTTTGTCTGTGGGCCGTTTTATTTTGTTTGTTTTTTTGGTAAAATGTAAAATCAAAGCATAGTATTCATCAGTTTGTGCAGGATGATGATTTGGATGAATCAGAATAATGTTCTGTTCTGTAAATGATGCAGGTTAAAAAATAAATGTAAAGAACATTTTAAATAGTTTCACACTGCGTAACAGCTTATGATAATGGGACATTTAAAAAATTACTTGAAATTTTTAATAATACAACCTCTTGTGTGCATACTTTCCATCAAAGTCAAGTTGGAAATCATCCAAAACTGGTGATCGACTCCTATCAAAATCTATCAAGTCTCCTCTTTCAGAAGCCATCAAGCAGAAGTCATGGCTGATTCTAATGGAAACCAAGATCAACTGATTAAACTGCTGATATCAGGTGTGGCTCGGCTTCATTGGTATGAAAACTTGATGATCAACAAGCTATAACCAACAGTTTAGAATACTTAACATAATTCAAAACAACTTCAAAACAAGCTGTCTGAGCAGTCTACTGGGCAGAAATGGTTCCTAAATGTCCTACATTTCCATGAGCCAAAGGTACTAGATATAATTAATGCCATTTAGGATTCTGAACATAACACATGCTATGTTCAATCACCCCAAAATGTAGACATATGCATCTGTCTGTAGTCCAGCATGTAATGTGCACCTATGCCCCTTTACTGCTGCCCTTTACTAGATTATGGAGTCCAACTCCAAGATGATAAGCTCATGGCTTCCACCGTAACTTATGATAGTACCAGTCAGTCATCTGTGTGTGTGCATTTGGCCATGGACTGACTGGATCCGGTGCCTGATATCCATTCTGTTAGAGAGCATGCACAATGGCAAACCCTACTGTTACTGTTATCAATCACCTTTGCAAATAGTGAGAGAACTGCCTGCTCAGTTTACATGCATTGGAGGCCAGATGGGCAGACCTTCTGACTAAACTCAGGTCAAGGTCACATTTTACTTATCAACTAACCTCAGAACAATCTGACCAGTATGTACACTATCGTACTATTTATATTGAACAGTGATCCTTAAACCAAGCGTTAATCTATCATTTCCATAGTCTTCACATGAATGATGTTCGTTTTGGACTTCCCCATCGGAACCACAGCTGTCTCCCTCTTTGGTTTATTTGTAAGAGATCTCTCAGACTGGCCCAAGTTAGTACACAGTCTCAGCCTGGCGGTGTAAAATGGCTGAAGATTAACTACTGAAGCATAAATTGAAAGTGGATTATGGGCTGAGAAAGTAGAATTTGTTTCCTTAGGATATAAAGTTACAATAAGACGTAAAGGGATCTCTTGCTAACATCTTGATGCCAGCAAAATGGGGACGAAGCACAATATTAGGCAGGTCATAATGTTATGCCTGACCGATTGTAAATTACACGTGAAAACTTTAACCAGTAAGCGAGGTAAGCAATACCAAGTAGCCTATATAAATCATATAGTACTTATTACTCTTCTATCATATATTGTATGGTCTGTCTATAACCATTAAGATTTTAACGTTATTGTTACATCTTTTTCAAATCGCCCCCATGATTCATGAATAGTGGAGCGTTCTATCTTACTGCACATCTTGCGAGATTCCCATACCTGGAATCCCCAATCCACTAAATCCGCCCCTGAGCATAATAAGGATGCTTGGTTAAAATTGGTGGCAAATATTGAAATTTTGAAAACCACAGAAGTTTACTGGCAAATATGACATCTTTGACCTTACATGCTGGCGGTGAAAAATACTTAGATGTCCTCTCCTTATTAAAAATTCGACACTCATGGTCGGCGTTTCTTTTCTTTGGCCCATTTATTGTTAAACCTGGGCTCAATGCAATAGCAAGCGTGAAGAATGAATATCTGTGTAGCAAAAGTCAGTAGTGTTTGGAGTGCGCATCTAGTGGAATCAACTGAAACGCAGGGTATTGTAGGAAAAAGGCGATATGTTTGCGGTTTTGGACAATATTGTAAATATTTGACGGGCAGGATTAAACAGCTGTATAGATTGGCCACCGTTGCTTTAACCAAAAATGGTAAACACAAGTGTCACGGAAGAAAAGAAAAAGAACAAAAACAAAACTCTAGATTATCTCATACATTATGATTCTAACCTGACTAACCAAAACAAATCATCATCATTAACATGCCCTGCCTAGCTACACTTACTACCCAAACCAAAGAAAAGCGTACAGGGGTGGCGATCACTCCCTTGCCTAGTAGTGTGTCTAAAGGTCAGCTCTGGGTGTCGTGCAATGTATGTCATGTGACATCTTACCTGTCCACTTATCCCTATATACAGGGGACCAAGTCACCATCAAGAATAACAGCGGAATAATGATGAAACATAAATGACAAAGGTGACAGGATGAAATTGAACTCATAATGATTGACACATACTGATTGACACAACAAAGGGTTGGGATGGGTAACAGAACATTAACAAGAGCTTCTCTTCTGCTCGATTTGAAGCACCAGCAGTTCTGGCTTCCCAAATTGCAGCTCCTCATCCAGCTTCTGCACTGCATTCCTCGAAGTGTATGTGACAGTGAC
Organism: Hemibagrus wyckioides; assembly: GCF_019097595.1. Classification (NCBI taxonomy): domain Eukaryota; kingdom Metazoa; phylum Chordata; class Actinopteri; order Siluriformes; family Bagridae; genus Hemibagrus; species Hemibagrus wyckioides. The sequence goes on along the minus strand of NC_080733.1, from coordinate 31,365 downwards.
AGTGTATATAATATGCATGATGTACATAATGAACTGTACAACTGAGAACCAACTGTATATATATATATATATATATATATATATATATATATATGTATATATATATATATATGTATATATACACTATATTGGCAAAAGTATTCGCTCACCCATCCAAATAATCAGAATCAGGTGTTCCAATCACTTCCATGGCCACAGGTGTATAAAATCAAGCACCTAGGCATGCAGACTGTTTTACAAACATTTGTGAAAGAATGGGTCGCTCTCAGGAGCTCAGTGAATTCCAGCGTGGAACTGTGATAGGATGCCACCTGTGCAACAAATCCAGTCGTGAAATTTCCTCACTCCTAAATATTCCACAGTCAACTGTCAGCTGTATTATAAGAGCATTGGAAGTGTTTGGGAGCGACAGCAACTCAGCCACGCAGTGGTAGGCCCACGTAAACTGACGGGCGGGGTCAGCGGATGCTGGCGCATAGTGCGAAGAAGGTCGCCAACTTTCTGCAGAGTCAATCGCTACAGACCTCCAAACTTCATGTGGCCTTCAGATTAGCTCAAGAACAGTGCGCAGAGAGCTTCATGGAATGGGTTTCCATGGCAGAGCAGCTGCATCTAAGCCATACATCACCAAGTGGAATGCAAAGTGTCGGATGCAGTGGTGTAAAGCACGCCGCCACTGGACTCTAGAGCAGTGGAGGCAGCGTTCTCTGGAGTGGCGAATCGCGCCTCTCCATCTGGCAATCTGATGGGCGAGTCTGGGTTTGGCCGGTTTGCCAGGAGAACGGTACTTGTCTGACTGCATTGTGCCAAGTGTAAAGTTTGGTGGAGGGGATTATGGTGTGGGGTTGTTTTCAGGAGCTGGGCTTGGCCCCTTAGTTCCAGTGAAAGGAACTCTGAATGCTTCAGCATACCAAGACATTTTGGACAATTCCATGCTCCCAACTTTGTGGGAACAGTTTGGAGCTGGCCCCTTCCTCTTCCAACATGACTGTACACCAGTGCTCAAAGCAAGGTCCATAAAGACATGGATGACAGAGTCTGGTGTGGATGAACTGACTGGCCTGCACAGAGTCCTGACCTCAACCCGATAGAACACCTTTGGGATGAATTAGGCGGAGACTGAGAGCCAGGCCTTCTCGTCCAACATCAGTGTGTGACCTCACAAATGTGCTTCTGGAAGAATGGTCAAAAATTCCCATAAACACACTCCTAAACCTTGTGGACAGCCTTCCCAGAAGATTGGAAGCTGTTATAGCTGCAAAGGGTGGACCGACGTCATATTGAACCCTATGGATTAGGAATGGGATGTCACTTAAGTTCATATGTGAGTCAAGGCAGGTGGGTGAATACTTTTGGCTAAGAATAGGATGCATGTCCATGGGATGAAATTAAATATCTGCAATTTCAATATTTGTTTCTCAAGATATCCACAAGACCTAGCTCATAAGATTGTATATTACACTCTTTTTTATTTGGGAGAAGGGGAATTTAAAATAGGTTGTCTGTCCATAAATGGGGACATAAAACAATTGAAATCTTCCCCTTATTGATAATATTCAGAGCTATGCTGTTATTGCATTAAAAACTTTATCCACCCGTAATATCTTAAGTTTCTCATGTTCTGCATGTTTGCTTCAACGGACAGAGAATGTCTAGAGGATGCCCTAAACATTATAATATACATACACATTATTAAGACTGCCTCCATATATCATTATATGTCAATGTCCATCCACTTTAAAATAAACTATATAACTGCTTATTTATTACTAGACTGCTTTGAGTATTTCAGAAACTGTTGATCTCCTGTGAAAACATCCTGTGTGTGGAGAGTCTGCAGGCTAACACACCTTGTTAATGAAAGAGATCAGAAGAGAATGACCAGACATGTCTGACAGGAAGTCTAGAGTTACTTGTCAGAAAAGCACATCAGGTTCCACTAATGTCAGCCAAGAACACAATACTGTATAAGGTTTAGAAGCAAAATAATTTGACTTTTTAAATTCACACTTATTAGTGAATTCCACACTTCAGTGTTCTTTGTGGCTATTTATCAACCTCCAAAGTATATAAGAAGTAATTGAACAAAATGCTGCCTTTTGCATGTCCTAGTTATCATAAAATTCATATCACACTTGATTATCTTTCAACAATATTTTAATTGATTTTTAAACAGAGACATGACATACAAGGTAAATGTGAGGTGTGCTTTTCAAGGTACACTTGTATTATCTTATTTATAAACCCTAACACACACCCTATACCCCCACCACACCCAACTCCAAGCCAGCCTTACATGTCTAAAAATGGCTAAACACCAAGCATAATTGAAGAAAGAAAAGAGAAACAAAATTAAATACATTGAAAAAGAAAAAAATGAACTGGAGCTGGAAGTCTAGGTTATGTGCAAAGAAAGAGAGAGAAAATAAAAAAATAAAAAGCCATACACCTGAGAAAACAAACCAATTAAATAAATAAAAGCTTTGAGTAAACATGTGTATAAAATATAAAATATCTAAATAAATATAAGCTGTCTAAACTGTGAAAAGGTATTGCTTTAAAAAATGAAACAAAAGAAAAGGAAGAAAGAAAGTAGAAAGAAGGTGAAATACACTATATTGCCAAAAGTATTCGCTCACCTGCCTTGACTGCATATATGAACTTAAGTGACATCCCATTCCTAATCCATAGGGTTCAATATGGCGTCGGTCCACCCTTTGCAGCTATAACAGCTTCAACTCTTCTGGGAAGAGCTGTCCACAAGGTTTAGGAGTGTGTTTATGGGAATTTTTGACCATTCTTCCAGAAAGCTTACATTTGTGAGGTCACACACTGTTGTTGCGCGAGCAGGCCTGGCTCTCGGTCACTTCACTCTAATTCATCCCAAAGTGTTCTATCGGGTTGAGGTCAGGACTCTGTGCAGGCCAGTCAAGTTCATCCACACCAGACTCTGTCATCCATGTCTTTATGGACATTGCTTTGTGCACTGGTGCACAGTCATGTTGGAAGAGGAAGGGGCCAGCTCCAAACTGTTCCCACAAAGTTGGGAGCATGGAATTGTCCAAAATGTCTTGGTATGCTGAAGCATTCAGAGTTCCTTTCACTAGAACTAAGGGGCCAAGCCCAGCTCTGAAAAACAACCCCACACCATAATCCCCCTCCACCAAACTTTACACTTGGCACAATGCAGTCAGACAAGTACCGTTCTCCTGGCAACCGTCAAACCCAGACTTCGTCCATCAGATTGCCAGATGGAGAAGCTCGATTCGTCACTCAGAGAAACAGCGTCTCCACTGCTCTAGAGTCCAGTGGCGGCGTGCTTTACATCACTGCATCCGACGCTTTGCATTCCACTTGGTGATGTATGGCTTGGATGCAGCTGCTCAGCCATGGAAACCCATTCCATGAAGCTCTCTGCGCACTGTTCTTGAGCTAATCTGAAGGCCACATGAAGTTTGGAGGTCTGTAGCGATTGACTCTGCGGAAAGTTGGCGACCTCTTCGCACTATGCGCCTCAGCATTAAGCTGACCCGCTCCGTCAGTTTACGTGGCCTACCCCTTCGTGGCTGAGTTGTTGTCGTTCCCAAACACTTCCACGTTCTTATAATACAGCTGACAGTTGACTGTGGAATATTTAGGGCGAGGAAATTTCATGACTGGATTTGTTGCACAGGTGGCATCCTATCACAGTTCCACGCTGGAATTCACTGAGCTCCTGAGACGACCCATTCTTTCACAAATGTTTGTAAAAACAGTCTGCATGCCTAGGTGCTTGATTTTATACACCTGTGGCCATGGAAGTGATTGGAACACCTGATTCTGATTATTTGGATGGGTGAGCGAATACTTTTGGCAATATAGTGTAGATTGATGCATATATTAATAAATAAATGAAACTTAAAGCTTAAAGGGTAAGTACCTGGTGGCTGGGCGGTGATGGGTTAGGCGGGTTGTTTATTCGGGTTTGGTAAATAAGCAAGGCAGATGGAGTCGTATTTAGGCATTTAGGTTGGGGCAGGTTTGTGTGAGAGCAAGGCTGGGAAGGGATAGGCCATGCATGAGAGATCCAGGTGGTGATGTGAAAGTACATTTTGTAAAGTTAATTTTTCCACCATGAATTACAAGATTTTAAGGCATTTTCCTCCAAGATTTATGATATGTTATCCTTAGGATGTCAGAAATAGGTAAGCAGTGAAGAACTTCCTGGCTATAGTTAGCTGTGACATGAATGAATCTGCGCAGGGGCCATGAATCTCCTTCTGTTCACAACATCTGCAATTAAGTCTCATTGGCTTTGTGAATTCTAATAATCAACTAATGATAAGAAATTTATATACATCCACGTCGAGCAGAATGACAGGAAACTCTTGCATCTCTTTTAGACTGGATATTCATTCACTTGAGCATAGTAAATATTGGCTTGCTCGCTTCTGTAATTACCATTTTATCAGGGCAAAGCCTGTTAAAGTAAGTGAGAGGAGATCCAAGCTGACTGACTTCAGGGGGAACAATGTCAGAGATGGTAAATGGTGTAATATCCACCTTCAGCCATGGATTATGTTTACCCAAGGTGCTGGTCAGTGCATCTGGAGTCTGATCTGGGATACACATGAGCTGTGTTTTACCTCCTGTCTTCCTACAAGCAATGTCTGTGTCACTAAGCTATTAGTGTTTGTACATCATCAGGTTAATTATCATCATCATCATCAGTGCAGCCTGCATGCCCTGGAACATAATCAAGATCCTCTACATTTATTGCTTTCATTGTCCTCTATTTCTGATTTCTCTGGCTGAGGAATCAGAGCTTTGTTTTACCATAGAACAGTTTATTGTGCATCTTTCCTTTTCACTACAATAAGAAAAATCAAATAAATAAATTACTGCATGGATATATGTCAGCATTTGTTTGTGTGTAAATAATATTGACCGTGATGTTTACTTATCCTTATAATCCACTCACAGATCACCCTCTCATTACACTTTATACTGCACTACAATCTGGCTTTTTCTTTTTACCCTGGACAGACATATCAACCGCATGGTCACACATGAATTTGGGGAAATTATGTCATAGATGTATTTCTGTATTTCTCATTTATTTTGCTCTCTCATTTACCCTCTGCCCTGTTCACAACAACATCATGGTTTGATCCCTACTAAGGTGAATTCTTGTTTGACCCCATTACATGATGACTGACCAGCAACTTTCTTCCTTTTGTGTGACTGAATGAAGTTATAGACTGAAATAATAACAGTCTACCCTGGATCTTAATGTTTTGTGTTTCTTTCTTGAACATTCATGAACATTTGCACCTTCTGAAATAGTTGTGTCTGAGTCTCTCCAGTTGACCTAAGTGTGAAAAGATGGACCTAAAAATTATATAGTCACCGCTGAAAAGGGGTCAAAATATGTAGCAAAAATTAAATAACAAAATGTGCAGATTTGTAAGAACAGTGGTCAGTTTTACTGCTCATGACAAACAGGGGACAGATGAAAAACAAAGCAGTAATCATTGGTAAACATAGTAAATTGTAACTATAAAGTGTAATGTGTGTTCATTCCTTCATTTTTATGTTTGTTTATTGCTGCAACAAGCTGTTATAAACCGTTAGAAAAAACTGACCTAGCTAGTTAGCAGCTTAGCAGCTTTTGTCTCGACATGGCAGACATGAGTGATTTAAGGGTTTGGTGTTGAAGTGTTTTAATGCTCTTGTCAGGTCAGGTCTCTATAGTAACACATTGAATTTATTACGCAACAGAACAGAACCTTAGAACAGAACCTTACGTCAGAGTATCAGCAGCGTCAGTATTAGCTGTTCATTTTCAAGAAAGCTACGATGAGTGGACTTCATGCGAAAATGTCGAAAAAACTTTGCAAGAGTTTTTGGACACGTCTATCCCGGACGGTAAAAGAGCGTCCTGGACCTCAAAGCTCTCTGAGGTCTACTGCTTGAATTAATAAACCGGCGTGGTGCGAGATGGAGAGAGGGGGCAGTGGGGTGACAGCGGCCAGGATGGAGAGCGAGGGCAGCGGGAAGAGAGGGGACAGGATGGAGACCGCGGACAGGATGGAGAGGCGGACAGGATGGAGACCGCGGACAGGATGGAGACCGTGGACAGGATGGAGACCGTGGACAGGAGAGAGACAGCGGACGTCGGCCGGGATGAAGATGAGTCGCAGCCGCTGAGCCTCTCCATCTCGGACCACGAGCAAGCAGTTGGAGAAGGCAGTGTCAAGGTAAGACCCCATTCTCTAGCCATTCTTCTAACATCTGGACATCCTTTTATTGTTCAGCAGAAATCTAATACTACACAAATACCTGTAATGTTTTCTACCCGTTTTACATGTTGTTTAAATTAGCCTCCACATTAAACTTTACTATTTTACTGTTAGTCACTGTGATGTTGAAATGTATAACATTCTGTCTGAGAAATCTTAGTGTAGAAACTTAAACTGAAACCTTAATAAGTATCTGAAGGCCCATATTTTCCATTCTCAGTCTACAAGTCTGATGCAAAAATCAGGAAGAGAAGAGAATAAAGAGAATCAGGAGCTCAAGGAGGACATAAACATGCTGAAGAAAGAAATGGAGACACTCCAAAATCAAAAGCTTAGTCAGGTGAGCACATACATATACTTCACTTCTTTTTATCGAATACATTCCACATAGTCAAAGTGAGAACATCAGTTCATACTGAAGTCTGTTCATTTACACAGAGTGTAACACAGGTGACAGAAAACAGTAAAATGCAACAAAAGCTGAACCTGTTCATTATCTTGTTTATGCAGTGTGTGACAAAGGAAGACATGCGGGCGGCTCGTCATCGAGAGACAAAACATGTTGAAGGTAAGATGATGGATTAGCACTGTGTGCAATTTGTGCAGTTTGAATAACTCGTACTTTATAAAACCCTGCTTAATTAAAACAGATTGAATAGAATGTGATAATTTACCGAAATGAACACAACATACCAGCCGAGATGTTTAGCAAACAAATGCTAGATTTGATTGCATTGCATGTAGTCTTAATTTAGAGAATCGTGTCCTCTCAAGATGACATAATGGTGGATATATGATCCATTTCCATACAGGAACTGAAAGACAGCATCACTGACACCGGGTTCTCAGATACAAGTAGAGGGATTAATGTCTCTCCTACCCTAAGAGACTCTTTGACAAGCGTATCTGATGGAGCCCTGTCCCAGGTCTACAGTGGGGTTGAGCAGGACCCAGAGTCACCCAAAGCTCTGCTGGGCGTAGTTCAACTAAAGGAGGCATGAAGAGCCTGGAGGCTCGTGTGAGTGCGCCTGGAAGGTGACATGCTTATGCAACTACTGAGGCCAAAAATGGCAGCATATTGGCATATAACTGTATAATATGAATTTCATAAACTACAGTTTGACAACTATGTTTAAAGACTAATTACAGAGAGTCTTATAGATTAAAACATTAAAACAACACAATTCATATACTGTGATTTGTCTGATATTTAAGCCCCTTTTCCTGCTGTGCATATGTAGCTGGTCCAAATCTGGGTATTGGAAGCATGTATTAATTGTTCTGTATTTGAATTTTTTGCTTAGGAGAAATAGAAAATATGCTGGAGGAGTTTCAGGTGACAGTCAGCCAGGGCAGAGACAATATCAGTGGATCGGAGCAGCAGCCTCATCTGCAAACAGCTGACCTCAGGTAAATTCCATTCTCAGGCTACAGGAAGCAACAGTGGGAACAGTTGTAGATCCTTCTCTTACTCGGAAATGTTAACATTTACATTTTCTATCTAAGAATCTGAGGAAGTATTTTTATATAGATGCAAATTAAAATATTAGCTAGTTGTACAATACATGTGTACTTGTAACCTTTAACTCTGTGTAATCTGTGTAATCAATGCCACAACTGTCTGTGGGTGGGATTATACACCAGTCTTTCTAACCATAATGAACCTTCCAAGAGAAGTATTTAAAAAATACTTGAAAATCTGAACAGGTAGTAAAAAAACAGTTGTAGAATGGTTAGCAAAGTTACATTAATGTTATGAGAAATATGTATGTATGTAAAAACCTGAGCTGATAGTAAAAAAAACAATTGTAGAATCCTCCGTTCCACAATTGTCTACTAAATACATCCTCACAATCTTTCTTACACTGTAATATACACTTTGACAGGAATGAAGTGCAGAGCCTGCATGAGGAGCTCCAAAATGTGAAGCAGGAAATGCTGGCACTCAGCGAACAGAAGGAAAGCTCAGAGAAGGAAATGCAGGATGCACAGGAGGCTGTTCTGAAACTACAGGCTGAATGTGAGAAGCTCCACAGAACCACCAACAAGCTGCTGAAGCATCAGAAGCAGGGACAAAGTCAAACCCAGGTAAGGAATACTGAGTTTGTATTAGTCACGGAAAATACGGCACTGGCATTAGAGTACCACTATTATACACACAGAAAAATACATGTAATAATATGCTTGTCTCTCAGGAGCTGTACAAGATTATGAAGGAGGCGGGATGAGAAGATGGCAGACAAGGAGCTCACAAAAATTGTTGAAGACATTGTGAGTGTCCTAAATTGTAACACATTATCAAATACAAAGTCCATCCAATGTCACTTTCAGTGGGTGAAATTTTTCTCCCTCATTCAGAGAAGCGGACATGCAGACACTGGAGAACAAGGTCCTCCTGCATGATACAGCAGCAGCCAAGCTGAAGAAGAAGTTACGGGATCTTTACTGCAACTTCTGTGACTATAAGGGAGACCTGTCAAAATGCCAATGAGAAGATTTTCCAGGATCTAGACTGCAAGGTAAACAGAGCAGATCTGTGACTTAACATGAAAAACCTTTTTTGTTGGGCCTGAGGAAGAACAGGTTGCTAAGATATAATTGTACAGGTTTACCGTTCCTGTCAAAATTGTTTAGTGATTGCTTGGTCTAGCACATTTGATTTCAGTCAATAAGTCCGCTGTAAGGTAAATCATATGCTAGGCGAAAAGAACACTAAATGTTCTTAAGGAGAAGCGACACATAATACGGTATTCTGAAAAATCAGAAAGATGAGTTAATCTTTTAAAAAAGTTAAGACAAGGCTCCGATGAACTCTGAATATACATCTGATTGTAATGTTTTGTGTCTCTGGTTTCAGGTGGACCGCACTGACATGGATCATCTGAGGAAGCAGCTAGAGGTTTTCAGGTTGAGAATCCTCATGCTACCACGGCCAACCCTCAGATGATGCTGCTGTCTTCAAGAAGTGAGTGATGCAAACAGTGTCAGTGTGTTTCAGTGTAAAACTCCTTTATAGCTTCTCCCTCTTTAGCCACACTCTAAAGATGCTTCTATATTATGATGCTTTTCTTTTTAATTAAAGCTCCATGCTTCCTGCTCACATGTACATTATGTGCTTGCCCCATTTAAAGCCAGCATAGTTTCACCTATGCCATTGTGTTCACCGTTTTCTGGTTAAACTATGTGATTGCAGGCCAAATTTAGTACCTAATAACGACCAATAAACTGTCCAACCCTTTTTCAACTGTACTTTTGGATCCTACATTTTCAGAGATACAGCTTTGGTGATTAACAGCCATGTGCTGCTGTTGCAGGGACATTTTCATTTTATTTGTCTATGGCATATGATGAATTCCACAGTAGATTTTACGGGAACTGATTGGTTTCTGCCCTGTTACTTTGTTGTTGTTTCTTTGTAGATAAAATCTATTTGCAGAATGTAGTACATAAAAATACAGCAGCCAGTGTTTTTGACTTGTCAAGTGTTTTGACAGTGTTTTGACTTCTACCATGTCTTCACATTAATGTATTTTTTCTCCCTCTTCCTAACAGAGTGTTTGACAAAGTTCAACTGCCTCTCCTGTGATCGATCCTGTCAGCATGAGTACTCCTGGACCGTATGTTTTGCATCTTGAGCTTTAAATCCATTTTAATGTATTCTACATGACTGAGTACTATAAATTAACTCTGTCCTGTGCTTCTTTTTCTTTTTTTCTGGATGCTCTCAGATCCATTCCGGTATTGCCTAAGCCTCCAAGTGTCCCCGCTCCAAAGTGCAACAGGAGGTAAAGCTCATTTTGTCAGTAGTTTTGTATCATGGCTATAATAATAACATGTATAGGTGGAAAGTATTGTAACAAGAACAGTAACTATAGGAAACAATGAGTAACACAAGTGTCTTGTTTTACCCTTATTCTGCTTAGTTTTACTTCTTTTAAGGAAATCATAAATCGTAATTTCCTTATATTCCTAAGACCATAATCCACCTTCCAGTTCACCTACACTTTATGCTTCCGTAGTTAAACATCAGCCTTTTTACTTCTCAGGGTGAGGCAGTGGACTAACTTGGACAAGTCCGATGAGAGATCGTCTACAGAGGGGGCGTGGAGCAAACCAGGGAGGAAGAAGAGCTGTGGTTCTGATGAGCGGAGTCCACAAGGAAGTGAGACTGACCGTCACCCCCAAAGAAGGCAAGAACAGTAAACAGGAGGACAAGGTCAGCCACAGTCAGCTGCTGACATCTAAAGAAAAAGCGACTAAGCGGCTGCTGCCATTCACGAGCAGCTTCCCAAAGATGGAGCTGCGTTGCACTGGTGCGTCCCAGACACTCACCAACTTGCAGAATTTCAGTTTGGAACAAGGGTAAAATGCAAAAAACGTTTTTAATATTATTAATCAGTTATCTGAAAACTCCTCATTGTAGTGATCTATTGAAAAAATTGTTTAGCTAGCATTAGAAAGAAAACATAAGCAGCAGCAGAGGATTTGTCCAGAAGGGACTTAAAATGGCAGTACAAATGCTAAAGCCATCACAGACAAGATGAAGAGTTTTTATTGCTCCCGATGACCAACGATTTTCACTTGTGGAGGCTCAGAGACTCCATCCAGCTCTTTGAGCATTTAGAGTTCTGTTATGGTCTCCCATGTCACTGCTACTTTTCTAATGTTGCTTTGTTGGCTCTGTGCAATATTGTGATGACTCTCATACCTGATCAAAGCTCACACTATGGCTAAGACTGTGGAGGAATGTGATGTTGCTAGCTGTGTAGCACATAATTTACAGCTAGTTGTGAACTAGCTGTAAGTGTACTGAGCTAGCAAAGCAACTGTGTGTGTGTGTGTGCGTGCACATTGGGAAAAATCTAGTTTGGTACCAATGCAAAATGATTCAGAGAACAACAGAAACTACTGCTACAAATTCAGGAGCTCACAGTCCCTGTCTTTAAACCGATACAAGACATGCGATTTTTAGATTAAGTAGGATTCTGTTACCTAATCAAAGTGATGTAAAAATACATTGAGCAAAACCTTCTTGCATGTGTGTTATATCCTGCATATTCATCAGTGACACAAAAAATGAATAATACATTGGACTCTCACACCACGACAGATCTACTCTAGCAATCAAGTTAGATTTGGTTTTCTTTGATGTTTTGAACTTTTGTGTTTTTATCACTATAGACTACAGTAAACAGGAGGACAAGGTCAACCACAGTCAGCTGCTGACATCTAGCAGAAAAAGCGACTAAGCGGCTGCTGCCATTCACGAGCAGCTTCCCAAGATGGAGCCTGCGTTGCACTAGTGCGTCCCAGACACTCACCAACTTGCAAATTTCAGTTTTGGAACAAAGGGTAAAATGCAAAAACGTTTTTAATATTATTAATCAGTTATCTGAAAACTCCTCATTGTAGTGATCTATTGAAAAATTGTTTAGCTAGCATTAGAAAGAAAACATAAGCAGCAGCAGAGGATTTGTCCAGAAGGGACTTAAAATGGCAAGTACAAATGCTAAAGCCATCACAGACAAGATGAAGAGTTTTTATTGCTCCCGATGACCAGCGATTTTCACTTGTGGAGGCTCAGAGACTCCATCAGCTCTTTGAGCATTTAGAGTTCTGTTATGGTCTCCCATGTCACTGCTACTTTTCTAATGTTGCTTTGTTGGCTCTGTGCAATATTGTGATGACTCTCATACCTGATCAAAGCTCACACTATGGCTAAGACTGTGGAGGAGTGTGATGTTGCTAGCTGTGTAGCACATAATTTACAGCTAGTTGTGAACTAGCTTTAAGTGTACTGAGCTAGCAAAGCAACTCTGTGTGTGTGTGTGCACATTGGGGAAAAATCTAGTTTAGAAATCTAAGGTTAAAAAATGAAATGGAAAGAAACTTCTCTTGTTTTAAATACCAACTATGTTTACAATAATTGTCATGTCTGATTTACCTGTGTCATGGCTATGTAAAATTAATCACTGACTTCTAAACTTTTTAGATATGGAGTATAATCTTTAAAATAAAAAGAAAAGTACATATATTGGTTATTAATATCCGGTATCTGCTACAAGAGAGGCGCTAATTGTTGATTATATTATATATCATCCCAATATCCACACATCCCTAATATAAATAATAATAAAATAAGTATAATAAAAGTGATCAGATACATAGAATAGAACTGATTAAGGAGGACATCAAATAAAAAGTAAGGAATTAGAATAAAAATGGGTGTCTACATTGAGGTTTACAGAACCTAATTGGTAAAGTGTTGTTAAAAATGTCATTGTGTGCTCAAAAACACATTGCTGTAATGATCACTGACCCTCTGACATTGTATCTCTCAATTCCAGGTACAGGCATAAAGAAGGAAAAGCAATGGTACCTAAGGAATCCTTGCCAGAGAATCTCGTTCCCGACAGAAATAATTCAATGAAAGAATAAACACTTTGAAATAATTGTAATGTCAGCTTCTGTTCTGTTTTACCCTCTAAATTGTCAGGGTGATGAGAGACACTTAAACAACAAATGCCACAATGTCATGAGGAAACAAAACATCTTAGTCTCTATTTATACAGGAAATCCAGTGTCCCTTTCCTCCATGACAGACTGACAGCTGGTCTCTGGGTCACTATTCAGTATAAATAGTACCATGGGAGTGTGTACTGGTCAGAATGTTGCATTATCGATTGATAAGTAAACAAAAGACCTTGACCTGAGTTTAGCCACAAGGTCAGCCAATATGACCAGCAATGTAAGCTTAACTGTAAAATGTAAAATCAAAAAGCATAGTATTCATCCCAGTTTATGTGCAGGATGATGATTTGGATGAATCAGAGATAATGTTCTGTTCTGTAAATGATGCAGGTTAAAAAAATAAATGTAAAAGAACATTTTAAATAGTTTCACACTGCGTAACAGCTTATGATAATGGGACATTTAAAAAATTACTTGGGAAATTTTTAATAATGCACAACCTCTTGTGTGCATGCTGAGACTTTTCCATCAAAGTCAAGTTGGAAATCATCCAAAACTTGGTGATCGAAGCTCCTATCCAAAATCTATCAAGTCTCCTCTTTTTCAGAAGCCATCAAGCAGAAGTCATGGCTGATTCTAATGGAAGCCAAAAGATCAACTGATTAAACTGCTGATATCAGGTGTGGCTTTCCGGCTTCATTGGGTATGAAAAACCTGATGATCAACAAGCTATAACCAACAGTTTAAGAATAGCTTAACATAATTCAAAACAACTTCCAAAACAAGCTGTCTGAGAGCAGTCTGCACTGGGCAGAAATGGTTCCTAAATGTCCTACATTTTCCAACTGAGCCAAAGTGTACTAGATATAATTAATGCCATTTAGGGATTCCTGAACATCACACATGCTATGTTCAATCACCCCAAAATGTAGACATATGCATCTGTCTGTAGTCCAGCATGTAATGTGCACCTATGCCCCTTTACTGCTGCCCTTTACTAGATTATGGAGTCCAACTCCAAGATGATCAAACTCATGGCTTCCACCCGTAACTTATGATAGTACCAGTCAGTCATCTGTGTTATTGTGCATTTGGCCATGTGGACTGACTGGATCCGGTGCCTGATATCCATTCTGTTAAGAGAGCATGCACAATGGCAAACCCTACTGTTACTGTTATCAATCACCAAAAGTGAGAAGGAACTGCCTGCTCCCAGTTTACATGCACATTGGAGGCCAGATGGGGCAGACCTTCTGACTAAACTCAGGTCAAGGTCACATTTTACTTTATCCAACTAACCTCACCCAAGTTGAGTACACAGTCTGAGCCTGAGGTAGGTGTAAAATGGCTAAAGATTAACTACTGAAGCATAAATTGAAAGTGGATTTTAAGGTTTTCTTAGAATAAAATAACCAAACTCAATTGTATAAAGTTAAAATAAGACATAAGGGATCTCTTGCTAACATCTTGAGTACCACCAGCAAAAGGGGGACCAGCACAATATTAGGCAGGTCATAATGTTATGCCTGACCGGTGTAAATTAAACGTGAAAACTTTCTTGCATTGACTGTTTGCTAGCATAATCAGAGGCGGACTTAACCAGTGGCGAGGTAAGCAACCAGCTTTGAGACCCGAGGGGAATTAGGGGCCCCGACCAATACCAAGTAGCCTATATAAATCGTATAGTACTTATTACTCTTCTATCATATATTGTATGGTCTGTCTATAACCATTAAGATTTTAACATTATTATTACATCTTTTCAAATGCGGGGGCCCCATGATTCATGAATAGTGGAATGTTCCTATCTTACTGCACATGCGAGATTCCCATACCTGGAATCACTTAGGGTCCCCAAATCAATAAGTCCGCCCCTGATTACCATAAAATCAAAGGTATTAATCTGTCTAAATTACATGTTTTGCTGATATTTCTATTTAAATTTATGATATAAAACTTTTCACCATTCAGCATTTCTACAGAAAAATCAGGATAAAATAAGTTTAAATATGGGTTGAATCTGATAATGTGCTACATGAAATTTTTATAGTGTGTAATTGCTTTGGTGTTTGGGGTTGTATTTACTTGTGTCTGATGTTTTAGCCGCTTTAGCCTGCATCTTGCTTGGTGCAGTGGTGGCTCAAGTGGTTAAGGCTCTGGGTTTGTGATTGGAGTATTGGGGTTCCAAGCCCCAGCACTTAAGCTCCACTGTTGGGCAATTGAGCAAGGCCCTTTATCCTCTCAGCTCTAGGGCACTGTAACAGCTGCCCCTGCACTCTGACCAACCTCCTCAGCTGGGATATGCAAAGAAAAGAAATCCACTGTAATGTATGTGTGCTCTTTATTTTGTCTGCTCATGCATGTGCACTTCATGAGTGCTCAACTTTTAATATTACCTCAGAGTACTTGTTGATTTAGTACAATGGAGGAGAAATAGACTGCCTTGCACCACAAAAAAATCATTTTGATGCCATTTTAACTTGTAGCTTGCCTATTTTTTTAGCTTTGCCTAAAAGTATTGCTTAAGAACACCAAGATAACTTGCTAAATTAGTAGCAGGGAGAAGAGAGAAACTCTCATGCACCACTAACGGAAAGTGAACTTTCGATGCCATTTAACTTCGCCAGTTAGTGCCATTTCTTTATTATTTATTACTTATTATCTTTTAAAGTGCTAGTTGAGGTTGTTCCTCACCCATTGGATAGAGAAGAAACTAGCACTTTTAAAGACTATTATTAGATGGTACTGGCCATTGGTGTGCTGTTAATTGTGCAGTTCATGCTGATTATAGATTTCATGATTGTGAACAAGGATTTTTCAACAAAAGTTGAAAATATGAAAAACAAGAAGCAATTGTCAATGAACCCTCATCTCAGACCTCTCTGATTATGAATGGAGAAAGACATGTTAAAGATGGTCTTGTCCAGTTGAACCTTTACAACTAACCACTAACAATCTTTATTTATCAAAAAAATTTTTGTTAGCTTTAGTGTTTTAATAAGCATTGTTACTAATGCCTAATTAGATTACTTGAAGCATAAGGACAAGGTAACTATCTGTACACTGAGGTTAATAAACCTGTTTCTGGAGAGCATTTGAGCCTTTGTTCAAGAGATTTTGTGACAATTCAGACTAGGTTAAAGGCTGGTGGCATTGATAGGATCTAGAAATGTCCTTAAGGTAAGTAAACTGACCACAAACACACACAAGTTTCCAACTCTGCAGAAAGGTGGGATGGCCAGCACTCTGAATTGTCGTCATTGTTATCAATAATCAGCTCCACTGAGTACATTTAATTGATAGGCTTTTGAACTGGTACTGCCCTGCATCAGTAATTGTGTCTTTATGGATCTTCAAACTTATTATGTAGAGTTCCTCAAGAGTTGATTTTTGGACCTTGTCATATATGTTATGTTTTGGTCATGAAAAGTAATCTACTCTGCATGTCTATGGGATGAAATAGTAAAATATCTGCAATTTCAATATTTGTTTCTCAAGATATCCACAAGACCTAGCTCATAAGATTGTATATTACACTCTTTTATTTGGGAGAAGGGAATTTAAAATAGGTTGTCTGTCCATAAATGGGGACATAAAACAATTGAAATCTTCCCCTTATTGATAATATTCCAGAGCTATGCTGTTATTGCATTAAAACTTTATCCACCCGTAATATCTTAAGTTTCTCATGTTCTGCATGTTTGCTTCAACAGGACAGAGAATGTCTAGAGGATGCCCTGAACATTATAATATACATACACATTATTAAGACTGCCTCCATATATCATTATATGTCAATGTCCATCCACTTTAAAATAAACTATATAACTGCTTATTTATTACTAGACTGCTTTGAGTATTTCAGAAACTGTTGATCTCTGAAAACATCCTGTGTGTGGAGAGTCTGCAGGCTAACACACCTTGTTAATGAAAGAGATCAGAAGAGAATGACCAGACATGTCTGACAGGAAGTCTAGAGTTACTTGTCAGAAAAGCACATCAGGTTCCACTAATGTCAGCCAAGAACACAATACTGTATAAGGTTTAGAAGCAAAATAATTTGACTTTTTACATTGACATTTATTAGTGAATTCCACACTTCAGTGTGCTTTGTGGCTATTTATCAACCTGCAAAGTATATAAGAAGTAATTGAACAAAATGCTGCCTTTTGCATGTCCTAGTTATCATAAAATTCATATCACACGATTTTTTTCAACAATATTTTTATTGATTTTTAAACAGAGACATGACATACAAGGTAAATGTGAGGTGTGCTTTTCAAGGTACACTTGTATTATCTTATTTATAAACCCTAACACACACCCCTATACCCCCACCACACCCAACTCCAAGCCAGCCTTACATGTCTAAAAATGGCTAAACACCAAGCATAATTGAAGAAAGAAAAGAGAAACAAAATATTTAAATACATTAAAAAAAGAAAAAAACAACTGGAGCTGGAAGTCTAGGTTATGTGCAAAGAATGAGAGGGAGAAAAGAAAAAGAAAGAAAAGAAATAAAGCCATACACCTGAGAGAAAACCAACCAATCAAATAAATAAAAGCTTTGAGTACATCTGTATAAAATATCTGTTAAAGTAAACATCTGTATAAAATATAAAACATCTGTAAATAAATATAAGCTGTCTAAACTGTGAAAAGTTATTGCTTTAAAAAGCAGAAACAAAAGAAAAGGAAGAAGAAGAAAGTAGAAGAAGGTGAAGATTGATGCATATATTAATAAATAAATGAAACTTAAAGCTTGAAGGGTAAGTACCTGGTGGCTGGGCGGTGATGGGTTAGGCGGGTTGTTTATTCAGGTTTGGTAAATAAGCAAAGGCAGATGGGTCGTATTTAGGCGTTTAGGTTGGGGCAGGTTTGTGTGAGCAAGGCTGAGAAGGGATAGGCCATGCATGAGAGAAGTTTTAAGGCATTTTACTCCAAGATTTATGATCGTCAGCCTTAGCATGTCAAAAATAGGTAAACGGTGAAGAACTTCCCTGGCTATAGTTAGCTGTGACATGAATGAATCTGCGCAGGGGCCATGAATCTCCTTCTGTTCATAACATCTGCAATTAAGTCTCATTGGCTTTGTGAATTCTAATAATCAACTAATGATAATAAATTTATATACATCCACGTCGAGCAGAATGACAAGAAACTCTTGCATCTCTTTTGAGACTGGATATTCATTCACTTGAGCATAGTAAATATTGGCTTGCTCGCTTCTGTAATTTACCATTTTATCAGGGCAAAGCCTGTTAAAGTAAGTGAGAGGAGATCCAAGCTGACTGACTTCAGGGGAACAGCGTCAGAGATGGTAAATGGTGTAATATCCACCTTCAGCCATGGATTATGTTTACCCAAGGTGCTGGTCAGAGCATCTGGATCTGGGATATACATGAGCTGTGTTTACCTCCTGTGTTCCTATAAGCAATTGCTTTTGGCTGCAAGCAATGTCTGCATCACTAGCTATTAGGGTTTGTACATCATCAGGTTCATCATCATCATCATCAGTGCAACCTGCATGCCCTGGAACATAATCAAGATCCTCTACATTTATTGTCTTCATTGTGCTCTATTTCTGATTTCTCTGGCTGAGGAATCACAGCTTTGCTTAAACTGTAGACCAGTTTAGTGTGCATGTGTCAGCGGGTGGTGATATGTGACACAACAGTTAAATTAAATTTGCAAAAAGCTTGTTTACAACCGACTCGTCACCTAGGGTATAAATGGAGACCCCAGGAACCCCCTACCAAAACAGGTTTGTTTTCAAGGTGTGGAACAGTGGAAAACATCACCTGACAAATACTCAAATATACAATTTTTATTACAATCAAGGGATACAGGAAAGAATAAAAGAACCAGAGTCCAAAGTCCCCAGATAGCAAATTGGATCTGGGCCAAGTCTAGCTGAGTTTGGCTTTAAGTTTGGCCCAGATACCACATGGAGATCTGACCCAAAGCTGGCCCAAATGCGGTTTGCCAAAGTCAACCAGACCAATGCTAGAAACAGACCAAAACTCAGCCACAACTCCACAATGTCATAGAAATCAGCCAGAACTGACCCACCACAGTGCCAGAATCCACACGTGTCAGCCAGACAAGAGCCAAAAATGCCACCACCTTTACCCCAGAACTCAGCCACAATTTATCCAGAAAGGTCCACAAAACAGGCAGAACTGGACCAATATTATGCCAGAATCCCCAAAACTGAACCAGAAATTACGCGTATAATATTTATTATGCGAGGTATAATAAAAGAATGAAACTACACAAATTCAAAGCACAATGGTTTATTTAAATCAACATAAAAAATAAACAGTGGAAAAAGATAAGAAACCAGTTAAATCAAAACAAATATTTACAATACAAAAATAACAAAGACTACAGAAACATTACAGAAATGTTATGTTAAAGGTGTTGTTCTTTTTCTGCCACCCTCATGGTCACCAGCCAGATGAAACCACCTTTTAATAAATTTTTCAACCCCAGCATGAAGGAGAATGAAGGAAAAAGCTTCCTTCATCCACTCCACCCAGCAATCCTAGTTCAGGGCAGAGTGTTTCCTTTGCGTCCAGACAGTGCAGTGATGGCACTGTTTATATGATGGCATGCCAGATGTGGCCCAGATCTTTCCATGCCAGATGTGGCGGTTATGGTTTGGTTTATGTGGCCCAGATCTTTCCATGCCAGATGTGGCCCGGTTATGGTTTGGTTCATGTGGCCTAGTTATGGTTTGGTTCATGTGACCCAGGTCTGTCCATGCCAGATGTGGCCCGGTTATGGTTTGGTTTATGTGGTCCAGACACTGTCCATGTCAGAGTGTGGCCCAGATCTTGTCCATGCCAGGTATGTGGCCCCGGTTATGGTTTTGGTTTTTATGCTGGTCTTGAACCTGTCCATGTCAGATGTGGTCCAGGCCTGTCCCATGTCAGATGTGGCCCGGTTATGTGGTTTGGTTCATGTGGCCCAGAATCTGTCCATGCCAGATGTGGCCCAGATCTGTCCCTGCCAGATGTGGCCCACGTTATGGTTTGGTTTATGTGGTCCAGGAATACCTGTCCATGCCAGATGTGGCGGTTATGGATTTTGATTTATGTGTGGCCCAGATCTGTCCCTGCCAGATGTGGCCCCATTATGGTTTTGGTTTTATGTGGTCCAGGTCTGTCCATGCCCAGATGTGGTCCAGGTCTGTCCCCTGCCAGATGTGGCGCCCCCAGTTATGGTTTGGTTTATGTGGTAGAGAAGGCTGTCCCTGCCAGATGTGGCCCAGATTGGTGAAGTTGAGCTTATGTTGCCCATATGTTTTTCTATGTGGTGTCTCACACTAATTCAGCTCTTTCAGAGTTTATTGCAATTGTGTGCATTCAAACTCACACCACATCACATGCTCCAACACTGACAGAAAACGTTTATTTCTGTTTTATTTTTTCCTGAAAAGTAGATGATGGGCGGAGGCGATCGCCCGTGTCAGCGCTTCAAACTTCACCTGGCGACAACCAACCCGATCTTGTTCTTACGCTCTCATTGGCGCCTCTGACATGGCAGTCGATTCCTACGCTCCCTCATTGGCTCCACTGCTAGCTTGAAGTCACGATCTGAATCCCGGATACGCTGTTTTGAGCAGAGAGAACAGAGAGGTGAGTACACGGTATTATTAATCTTTACCAGGAATATTTTAAAGAGAAACAAGAAGTTGTAGCTTAAACTGTATTTCCTAATTTGAGCGGGGAAGCTGGGACTGTCCGAGTTTCGCCATATAATGTTGAAGAGAAGCTTTGTGAAATGTCACTCCTCCGATGCAATATCTGGTAATGAAGCTGCTGAAGTGAGCAAAGCGGTTTTTGTATTTTGGGTGGCCGGAGGTCTACTGTGGGACAGATCGTTTAAGCTTCTATGCTGGAATTCTGTTTAAGAATGTTTTAAACAATAGTTGCCCGGCTGCATAGAAAGGAGGAACATGTATATTAATATTATATAATAATTTCATTCTATAATATTCCCACATTCCCACGATAGTTGGGCGGGATTGTCGAGTTATAACACACAGTCAAAGTAGCTAGCGTATTTTCCCGCCAATTATTCCGCTTCAACAAATGTGAAGCGGGAATCCACTCTCGCGCACTGTCCGTAAGCGATAACAAAACAAATGTCGCGATAGACTTCGTACCACGACCTGCGCGGCTTGACTCCATATTCGTTGGCTTGAGTTGGAGGACCACTATATATATATATATATATAGACTATAGTATATAGGACTATAGTATATAGGAAAGCAGTGTATATATATATATATGTATGTATATGTGTATGTATGTATAGTACTGCTTTCCTCTGTTTCTTTGCTAACAAGATGTACTGTCTAATACACTAGAAAATCCTTATTTCTTATATTATTCTTAATTCTGAATAATATGTATTCCACTTTAGAAAAATGCCAATAGAAAGGGCATCTTGAATCTCCTGAACAAAAAGAGAGTCCAAATGCTAATCGTGCTACCTGCAAGAGTACACCATACTCCTGACCTGGAACAGAGAGCCACGCGTCCCTTGGCCCGCACCGGGCTGACCTTGGCGTCCCTTAGCCTGCACCAAAGACCAGACCCGTTTCTTCCGAAGCCACATCATTTGATAAGCCACGGCCAGTCTTCATACATGTGAGCATTTTATTGCATTAAGTAGAATGTGGTCTTCTGATGGGTTTGTTTACTTATCTGCAAGAAATGTATTTCTTCCAAGCACCTCCTGTGAAATATTCTCACAAATCCAGAGATGATGGACCAAATGAAAATCATTTTTACACAACACTGTCCAGGGATTGAAATCTGTAGTTTAAGAAGAAGACAGGTGTTGAACCAAATTTGTTACCAGTAGCTGATAGCCACTACCTTTGAGGTTTTTCCACGGATTTAGCTCAAGACATATGAGTCACTGACCTCAAAAAACCAACTGGGTGTGTCAGATTTATATTGAGGAAGAAAAAACTGTCTAATGCTATCCCTGTTCTTTATAATATAGACTTTTAAATAATGTTGTTGGGTTGTACAATAGAAAAATGGAACCTGGAAAAAGTCACTTAGAAAATCCCCAAATGGAATTTCAAGGCCCATGGAAAATGATAGATTTATTTTGTTTGTTCACATGGGCTGTCATGGTGTTTCAGTTGTTTTTATACGTTACTGTATGAGAAGCGACTTCAGCATGTGATCATGGAGGCTGAAGTGGCCCAGTCACCTTTGCTGCTATCCACAACTTCTGCTAACCTCAAATGGGCATTCATTTAATTGTTGTTCCAGAATATCAGACCAGTTCAGATTTTCTGAACAATTTCAAACCTCATTAGTTTTAGGAGTTGGAGCATTTTGTACTGCTAATCAACTGCTTTAAAGAGGAAATGTCAATTCTGGATAAATGCACTGGCTCTTACAAGGTGGGGAGATGTTGAGTGTGTAGAAGTGATGTAATAGGTGCAACCAATTACACACTCTCTGGCCAAGAATATCAACATCTGAGGTATAAATGGAAAAGATTAATGGCTTCCAGCAGCTGCGAGATAAAGATGTTCTGAATTGAAATAAGTTTGTCTTGAGACTTATTGACTCCCTCACAGACTCACTTTGACCACTTTTACATTTTATATGGCTGGATTAACACTGCATGCCTTGATGGCCAAATATGAAATTTCCTAGCCTATATCAGATTTTTGAAAAAATTGCTTGTGTCTATACTGTTTTAGCTGCTGTGCTTGACGTGTCCTTGCTTGTGATGCCACTGACCAAGAGAAATTGAGTCAAGAATAACAAAAATGGCTTCAAAATGCACCAGATGGGAATGGAGAGCGACAAGGAGGCGAATGAGGTGAAAGGAGCAGTGATGTGTTTATTTAATGTTGAAAGGCTACGCCAAAGTGTTCACAGAACTCTTGCTGCTGTTTGAAGACTGTTCCAGTGCCTTTTTGCATCAAATTTGATTCACTGGATTTTTTTTTGTTTGTTTGTTTTTGTTTGTTTTTGTTTGTTAGTTTTTCTTTACAATTTTCAGTCGTTTGAACTCTTCAGGACTGAGTTCCAATGCTATTTTTACTTTCAAATGTGATTTTTACTCTTGCACTATTTATGTTTCAGTTATGTTTCATTTCACAGTTAAATGTGTTTTAAATCTGGTATTTGATTTTATATATAATGCAAAACACACTGTTTGCGATTTGCCTGCACTGTATGTCTACGTGCTGAGACAGACACGCCTCCCTGCCAGTACAAATATCCAGTCAGTGAGTGCTAAAAGTTAGAGAGCGGTGACCAAGCTTTGTGATGCTGCAGTGGCTCAGGGTTTCACTCTAATCCTGGAGAAGCGGTGAAGTGAGACAGAAACACCGAGGACGCAGCGCTGTGATTCAAATCTGTGGTGTGGGAACATTTGTTGTTGACCATGATGCAGATGAAACAAAACAGTAAACAAAAAATGACTGTGTTTAAGCAGTGTTACACATGAGTTAAAGATCACGGACATGGAAATACTTCCAACTATGACCACACATCTGCAACCTTCATCACCCCAGCGATATCACTGTGTGGAGGCGGGAGGCCTACTAAGTTTCCCGACCTCTACAAACGTCATAATAAAATTGAATGCTAACTTTGGTTAAAGCACAAAGTCTTGCTCTCATAACCAGATAGCTGGAGCTCGGGGTGACTGAGAGTTGTATCTCACAGTGACTGGTCATTTACATAGCCCAGTTCAGGCTGGGGAAATGAAGAGCGCCGTCAAACCCGTCTCCTGTAATAGTCATACAAGCTGCTAATTTTTATACCTCACTATTTTCAGTACACTTTCATTGTGCCATTAGTTGATTTTTGCATTTGAAGTAAAATAAAGCCGAGAATTGCAACTAAAACCAGTTTTCTTCTTAACATACTTTTACTGTTCCCACGTCCACCTAAACAAAGAATAATAGGGAAAAAAACTTTCAATTTGCCAAACCATCCGAACCGAACACCATGGGTAAGAAACCACTTGATGCGTGTTACAGAACCGTGGGTCAACTGTATTATTGCATCCCATATATATATATATATATATAATATATATAACTATGTATATATATATATATATATATATACTATATATATATATATCTTTCTCTCTCTCTCTCATATATATAAAATATATATATATATATATATATATATATATAAATATATATATATCCATGCAGCAACATCAACTATATCTCACAAATCCCCTCTCTTACACATGGCTGCTGTCACCCCACTGCCCGCTCTCTCCATCTCAGGCATATGCAGGTTTATTAACCAGAACAGTGAGGCTAGTGACACACACGAGAGTCCAGGACGCCCTTTTTGCAGTCCAGGATAGTGGTGTGTGAGTCTTGCAAAGTTTTTTGACATTTTCTCATGAAGTCCACTCAGCATAGCTTCTGTTTGAAAGTGACCTTCTAATACTTGCTGCGTTGATACTCACGATGTGGAGTTCTGTTCATGACTAGCATTAATAATTAGAATGTCTAGTGCACTATAGAGACCTGACCTGACAAAATTATTAAAGTACTTCTTTCAAAACCATAAATCACTCATGTCTGCCATGTCGAGACAATAAGCGAAAGCTAAGCTGCTAACTAGCTAGATATATCTCCCTCCTGTCCGCTCTCTCCATCCTCATTACTCTGCATCCTCTTCACGGTCTCCCTCCTGTCCCTCTGCCCTCTACACTGTCCTCGCCCTCCATCCTGGCCGCTGTCACCCCTTATGCCCGCTCTCTCCGTCTAGGCATAACGCTGGTTTATTCTTAGAGCAGTAGAACTATGGAGTTGTTGAGGTCCAGGACATTCTTTTGCAGTCCGGGATGGGCCGACCAATCATCAGTCTTGCAAAAGTTTTTGTGACATTTTCTCATGAAGTCCACTCAACGTGGCTTCTCTTTGAAAATGGGCAGCTAATATTGCTGCGTTGATACTCTGATGTAAGGTTCTGTTCATGTGTGCGTAATAAATTCGAATGTGTTACTATAGAGACCTGACCTGACAAGAACATTAAAACACTTCAACATTTTTGGCTTGTAGTCTTATGTCTGCCATGTCCCGAGACAATGGCGGCTAAGCTGCTAACTAGCTAGGTCAATTTTTCTAACGAATATTTTGCATTTATTTTGACCCCTTTTAAGCGGTGACTATATAATTTTAGGTCCATCTTGCCACACTGAGTGGCAGCTGAAGGACTAAATGCACGACTGTTCAGAAATTTCAAGCGTTCTTGAATGTTCAAGAAAGCAACACACAAAACATTAAAGATCCAGGGTAGACTGTTATTCTTGCTCAGTCTATAAAGCACCATTAGTCACAAAAAAAAGAAAGAAAGTTGCTGGTCAGTCATCATGTAATGGGGTCAAACAAGAAATCACCTTAGTTCAGGGATCAAACCATTGATATTGTTGTGAACAGGGCAGAGGGTAAATGAGATATATGAGAAACACAGAAATGTGCTCATCTGATTAAGCTGGTGCAGAATTGTCTCCATTTCTTTCTTCAGGATGTTTATGTCACTCCCTCGGGCTCCTGATTCTCTTTTCTTCTTTTAATTTTGCATCCCAGACTTGTAGACTAGGAGTGGAAAATCTGGGCGCTTCAGATACTTGTGGGTTTCAGGGTTTAAGTTTCTACACTAAGATTTCTCAGAACCAGAGATGTTATACATTTCAACATCACAATGACTAACAGTAAAATATTAAAGTTTAATGTAAGGCTAATTTAAACAACATGTAAGCAGGGTAGAAAACTTATTTTGAGTATTTGTAGTAGTATGAGATTTCTGCTGAACAGCAAAAGGATACTACAGATGTTAGAAGAATCGCTAGAGAATGAGGTCTTCACCTTGGACACTGCCTTCTCCAACTGCTTGCTCAGTGTCCGAGATGGGAGAGGCTCAGCGGCTGCGACTCATCTTCATCCCGGCCGGACGTCCGCTGTCTCTCTCCTGTACCCAGTCTCTCCCATCCTGTCACGCGGTCTCCGTCCTGTCCCCTCTCGCCCACTGTCCTCGCTCTCCATCCTGGCAGCTGTCACCCGCTGCCCCCTCTCTCCATCTCAGCAGCACCACGCTGGTTTGTGTAACCAGAGCAGTAGGGCTGGCGTAGGTATTTAGGGGTCCAGGACGCCCTTTTACCGTCCGGGATAGACGTGTCCAAAAGCTCACCAGTTTTGCGACATTTTGCGCAGTCCGCTCATCAATGGCTTCTCTGCGAAAATGAGCAGCTGTGTGATTAGTTGCTCACAATGAGGTTCTGTTCCTAAGGTTCTGCTATATTTAAGTAATAAATTCGAATGTGCCTTACTGCAGGGACCTGACCTGGCAAGAACATTCAGCACTTCATTTCCAAAGCCTTAAATCACTCATGTCTGCTACATGTCTAAGAGATAAAAGCGGCTAAGCTGTACTAACTAGCTAGGTCCAGTTTTTCTATGAAAGTTTATAACAATGTTGCAGCAATAAACAAGTATAAAAATGAAGGAATGAACTTTTACGGCCACTTTATGAATTTACAATTTTTATCAACACCAATGATTACTGCTTTGTTTATCCTCTGTCCCCTGTTTGTCTTGAGCAGTAAAACTGACCACTGTTCTTACAAATCACACCTTTGTGTTTAATTAATTTTGCTACATATTTTGACCCCTTTTCAGCGGTGACTATATAATTTTAGGATTGTCTTTTCACACTTAGGTCAACTTCAGAGACTGCATTTTCTTGTTTCAGAAGGTGCAAATGTTCATAGATGTTCAAGAAAGCAACACAAAACATTAAGATCCAGGGTGAGACTATTATTATTTCAGTCTATAACTTCATTCAGTCACACAAAAGGAAGAAAGTTGCTGGTCAGTCATCATGCAATGGGGTCAAACAAGAATTCACCATAGTTGGGATCAAACCATGATGATGTTGTGAACAGGGCAGAGAGAGTAGGCGGGGAAACAAAATAAATGAGAAATGCAGAAATACATCTAGTGACATAATTTCCCCAAATTCATGTGTGACCCATGCAGTTGATATGTCTGTTGGGGTAAAAAGAAAAAAGCCAGATTGTAGTGCAGTATAAGAGTGTAATGGGAGGGTAGTCTATACAGGTGGACTATAAGGACCAAGTAAACCTCCACGGTCAATATTATTTACACACAAACAAATGCTGACACATATCCATGCAGTAATTTATTTATTTGATTTTCTTATTGTAGTGAAAAGGAAAAGATGCACAATAAACTGTTCTACTAGGTAAAAACAAAGCTCTGATTCCTCAGCCAGAGAAATCAGAAATAGAGGACAATGAAAGCAATAAATGTGGGAGATCTTGATTATGTTCCAGGGCATGCAGGCTGCACGGTGATGATGATGATAATTAGCCTGATGATGTACAAACACTAATAGCTTAGTGACACAGACATTGCTTGTAGGAAGACAGGAGGTAAAACACAGCTCATGTGTATCCCAGATCAGACTCAGATGCACTGACCAGCACCTTAGGTAGAACATAATCCATGGCTGAGGAGTGGATATTACACCATTTACCATCCCTGGCGTTGTTCCCCTGAAGTCAGTCCAGCTTGGATCTCCTCTCACTTACTTTAACAGGCTCAAACACAAATAAAATGGTAAATTACAAGCGAAACGAGCAAGCCAATATTTACTATGCTCAAATGAATGAATATCCAGTCTAAAAGAGATGCAAGAGATTTCTATCATTCTGCTCGAAGTGGATGTATATAAATTGTATCATTGTTTGATTATTAGAATTCACAAAGCCAATGAGACTTAAGTGCAGATGTTTGTAGACAGAAGGAGATTCATGGCCCCTACTTGAGATTCATTCATATCACAATAACTATATTGAGGGACGTACTTACACTATTTACCTATTTCTGACATGCTAAGAACAACATATCATAAATCTTGGGGTAAAATGCCTTAAAAACTTGTAATTCATGGTGGAAAAATTAACTTTACAAAAATGTACTTTCACATCACCTCTTGGATCTCTCATGCATGGCCTATCCCTTCCCAACCTTGCCTCACACAAACCTGCCCCAACCTGTACGCACTTCATCCCATTCCATCTGCCTTAGCTTAGCCTAGGCTTGAATAAACAACCCGCCTAACCCATCACCACCCTTTAGCCACCAGGCGCTTACACTTTAAGCTTTAAATTTCATTTATTTATTAATATATGCGTCAATCTCTTCACCTTCTTCTACTTTCTTCTTCCTTTTCTTTTGTTTCATTTTTAAAAAGCAATACTGTTTCACCAGTTTAGACAGCTTATATTTATTTAGATATTTTGCATATTTTATACAGACGTTTACTCAAAGCTTTTATTTATTTGATTGGTTTGTTTTCTCCCAGATTGCTTCATGGCTTTTTATTTCTTTTCTTTATTTTCTTTTCTCTCTCTTTCTTTGCACATAACCTAGACTTCCAGCTCCAGTTCATTTTTTTCTTTTTCAATGTATTTAATTTTTGTTTCTCTTTTCTTTCTTCAATTATGCTTGGTGTTTAGCCATTTTTAGACATGTAAGGCTGGCTTGGAGTTGGGTGTGGTGGGAGTATGAGAAGGTGTGTATTCAGGGTTTATAAATAAGATAATACAAGTGTACCTTGAAAAGCACACCTCACATTTACCTTGTATGTCATGTCTCTGTTTAAAAAATCAATAAGGAAAATATTGTTGAAAAAAAAATCAAGTGTGATATGAGATTTTATGATAGCTAGGACATGCAAAAAGCAGCATTTTGTTCAATTACTTCTTATATACTTTGGAGGTTGATAAATAGCTACAAAAAGAACACTGAATTGTGGAAATTCACTAATAAGTGTGAAAAGATAAAAAGTCAAAGTATTTTGCTTCTAAACCTTATACAGTATTGTGTTCTTGGCTGACTTTAGTGGAGACCTGATGTGCTTTTCTGACAAGTAACTCTAGACTTCCTATCAGGTGCTCAATGTTCATTCTCTTCTGATCTCTTTCATTAACTGAGGTGTGTTAGCCTGCAGACTCTCCACACACAGGATGTTTTCTCAGGAGATCAACAGTTTCTGAAATACTCAAAGCAGTCTAGTAATAAATAAGCAGTTATATAGTTTATTTTAAAGTGGATGGACATTGACATATAATGATATATGGAGGCAGTCTTAATAATGTGTATGTATATTATAATGTTTAGGGCATCCTCTAGACATTCTCTGTCCGTTGAAGCAAACATGCAGAACATGAGAAACTTAAGATATTACGTGGATAAAGTTTTTAATGCAATAACAGCATAGCTCTGGAATATTATCAATAAGGGAAGATTTCAATTGTTTTATGTCCCCATTTATGGACAGACAACCTATTTTAAATTCCCCCTTCTCCCAAATAAAAAGAGTGTAATATACAATCTTATGAGCTAGGTCTTGTGGATATCTTGAGAAACAAATATTGAAATTGCAGATATTTAATTTCATCCCATGGACATGCATCCTATTCTAGAGTACATTACTTTTCATGACTGAAACATAACATACACTATATTGCCAAAAGTATTCGCTCACCTGCCTTGACTCACATATGAACTTAAGTGACATCCCATTCCTAATCCATAGGGTTCAATATGACGTCGGTCCACCCTTTGCAGCTATAACAGCTTCCAATCTTCTGGGAAGGCTGTCCACAAGGTTTAGGAGTGTGTTTATGGGAATTTTTGACCATTCTTCCAGAAGCACATTTGTGAGGTCACACACTGATGTTGGGCGAAGGCCTGGCTCTCAGTCTCCGCTCTAATTCATCCCAAAGGTGTTCTATCAGGTTGAGGTCAGGACTCTGTGCAGGCCAGTCAAGTTCATCCACACCAGACTCTGTCATCCATGTCTTTATGGACCTTGCTTTGTGCACTGGTGTACAGTCATGTTGGAAGAGGAAGGGGCCAGCTCCAAACTGTTCCCACAAAGTTGGGAGCATGGAATTGTCCAAAATGTCTTGGTATGCTGAAGCATTCAGAGTTCCTTTCACTGGAACTAAGGGGCCAAGCCCAGCTCCTGAAAAACAACCCCACACCATAATCCCCCTCCACCAAACTTTACACTTGGCACAATGCAGTCAGACAAGTACCGTTCTCCTGGCAACCGTCAAACCCAGACTCGTCCATCAGATTGCCAGATGGAGAAGCTCGATTCGTCACTCCAGAGAAGCAGCGTCTCCACTGCTCTAGTGTCCAGTGGCGGCGTGCTTTACACCACTGCATCCGGCGCTTTGCATTCCACTTGGTGGTGTATGGCTTGGATGCAGCTGCTCGGCCATGGAAACCCATTCCATGAAGCTCTCTGCGCACTGTTCTTGAGCTAATCTGAAGGCCACATGAAGTTTGGAGGTCTGTAGCGATTGACTCTGCAGAAAGTTGGCGACCTCTTCGCACTATGCGCCTCAGCATCCGCTGACCCCGCTCCGTCAGTTTCGTGGCCTACCACTTCGTGGCTGAGTTGTTGTCGTTCCCAAACACTTCCACGTTCTTATAATACAGCTGACAGTTGACTGTGGAATATTTAGGGCGCAGAAATTTCACAACTGGATTTGTTGCACAGGTGGCATCCTATCACAGTTCCACGCTGGAATTCACTGAGCTCCTGAGAGCGACCCATTCTTTCACAAATGTTTGTAAAAACAGTCTGCATGCCTAGGTGCTTGATTTTATACACCTGTGGCCATGGAAGTGATTGGAACACCTGATTCTGATTATTTGGATGGGTGAGCGAATACTTTTGGCAATATAGTGTATATGACAAGGTCCAAAAATCAACTCTTGAGGAACTCCACATAATAAATTTGAAGATGCATAAAGACACAATTACTGATGCAGGGCAGTACCAGTTCAAAAGCCTATCAATTAAATGTACTCAGTGGAGCTGATTATTGATAACAATGATGACAATTCAGAGTGCTGGCCATCCCACCTTTCTGCAGAGTTGGAAACTTTGTATTCTACAGCTGTGCCATGCTAAGGAGAAGGTTAAATGATTCTGTAGTGTTATTTAAGAAGTGATGTAGAGTGAAAAGTACTAGAGTGTAGTAGTAGAGTGAAACTACTTACTTACCACTATATATCCTTGACAAGACCAGCGTCTGATCAAAAGGGGTGATTTGTAGAACAGGAAAGAGATTGATGAGGTCCATTTCAAGAACAACTGCTGGCAGATGACAGCAACAAAGACAGAAATATATTGTCCTAAGTGACCTGAAATCAGGTCACTTTTTGTTGAAAAAAAAATTCTTGTTCACAATCATGAAGTCTATAATCAGCATGAACTGCACAATTAACAGCACACCAATGGCCAGTACCATCCAATAATAGTCTTTAAAAGTGCTAGTTGTGATTCTTCTCTATCCAATGGGTGAGGAACAACCTCAACTAGCACTTTAAAAGATAATAAATAATAAATAATATTCCCAAAGATGCTGGGTGCAAAGAAATGGCGCTAACTGCGAGTTAAAATGGCGTCAAAAGTTCACTTTCCGTTAGTGGTGCATGAGAGTTTCTCTCTTCCCCTGCTACTAAATTAGCAAGTTGTCTTGTGT